>NC_064673.1:3600000-3900000 GCF_023278565.1 Colletotrichum lupini | reverse complement strand
ACAAAGAGTTGAGCCCGGAGAAGTGGAACATCAACTCACACAGCTATTGCCGCCGGGCTCCATTGTAGCTGTTGACGCCCTCGTTCTCTCTGGATCTTCAAGCAAGTCACTTGTGGCTTTCATTCAGCTAGAAAACAATGTGTTCGGCTTTGCGGAGAAAAGAGACATCATCGAGGGCATTTCTGGTCGCTTGACGCAGCAACTGGCTTCCGTGCTTCCTGCCTACATGGTTCCCTCGCACTTGATCCCAGTCGAGGTCATTCCTTTCACACCGACTGGGAAGCTCGATCGGCGCACATTAAAAGAATACGCTTCGACTCTGCGCATTGCTGAGAATCCAGGACGTGGCATGGTGGAGGAAGACACCGACATGCTAGCGACTAGCGAGCACATTGCTTTGAGTATCAGCAACAAGCTTGCCGAGCTTCTATCGGTTGGCGATTCTCAGAGAGCAGAAACCTTGCGGGGTCACAACTTTAACCCCTTCTACGCTGGTATGGATTCTATCCAGGTCATTTCACTGTCAACATTCGTTCGAAAAACCTACAATGTCAGCATCCCGATTCAAGAGTACATGAACAGCGCGGCGACCATCAGAGACATTGCTCAATTGGTCTTTGAAGATCAGCAAGGGTCGCATGATGACAACACCATCGACTTGATGCATGAGATTGAAGTTAATGATCGACCCCTCGCAGCGTCACCGTTGCTAAGATCGTATGCAGAGATTGAGACATCACATACCCCCAAGATCATCCTCTTAACAGGAGCCACCGGGTTTCTCGGGAACCAATTGCTGGCTCAGATCTTGCAACGACCACAGAATCACAAAGCCGTGGTGTTAGTCAGAGGCCAAGACTCAGCCCACGCCACTGAGCGGCTCTTGTCTCTTGCTCGTGGCAGCAGTTGGTGGCAAGAAGGATATTTTGATCGCATCGAAGTCTGGCATGGCGATTTATCTCTCCCACATCTCGGTCTTTCAGACGCTTCATGGTCTCGACTTGATGGCACAAGCGTCTGTGGTGAGTTGATCGATGCGGTTGTCCACAATGGGGCAGTTGTCAACTGGATGGCCGACTTTCAGGCGCTGACGCCAGCCAATATCCTTTCGACCGTCAACATTCTCACAGCGTTGACAAAAGCGACAGCATCTCGTCCAGTTCGCCTGACTTACGTATCAGGCGGTCACTTGTCCACTTCTCCAGACGATGTCGGGAAAATCGCAGCGGAGCTGAAGTCGTATCCGGCCTATAGTCAGACCAAATTTGTGGCCGAGATCTTAGTCGCACGATACGCTGAACGACTGCTCAATGCTGGCTTCGGTTGTTTGGTCACGATTGTCAAACCTGGCTTGATTATGGGCAGCTCCTCTGACGGCATCTCCAACACGGATGATTTCCTTTGGCGGTTGACTGCCAGTGCATTGGACATTGGGATGTTCAATGACAGCGAACGTGACTTGTGGCTCGCCGCTGCAGGCGTTGATCTTGTAGCCAAGACGGTTCTTGACAGTTGCCTTTACCCTCAAAGCAACGGAGCTTATAATGTTGTGAAGAAGGTCTTGAACGGTCTCACCATGGGAGAGTACTGGGATATCGTCAGACAGGAAACAGGCCACACAATAGAGCCGACGGACTGCAAACTGTGGTTGAGAAGCTTGCACGAAGAGGTCAACGCCAAAGGGCCAAGCCACAGGTTGTGGCCAGTTCTCCATTTTGTCGAAGATACCGGCGGCAAACTCGGCCAGCCTCCAGGGACAATGACGCTTGATGACCAGCTGAAACATC
The DNA here is from genome assembly GCF_023278565.1 of Colletotrichum lupini. Taxonomy (NCBI): domain Eukaryota; kingdom Fungi; phylum Ascomycota; class Sordariomycetes; order Glomerellales; family Glomerellaceae; genus Colletotrichum; species Colletotrichum lupini. The sequence continues at coordinate 3,898,213 of NC_064673.1, read as the reverse complement.
AGGACTCGGTAAAATTGTCTCTTAGGAAGAGCTTGCGGTACCTCATCGCCATTGGATACATGCAAACAAGTAGAACAAGCAGTGTAGATGGAGATAGCTCAAGTGAGCCTACACTGTCAGTCCCGAGGCCGATGGTATTCTCAAGAACGCCAACAACGCCAGTGTGGAACCAAACGTCGACCGATCAGAGGCGCCTAGGGTTTGGTGAGGAGGGCTTGAAGTTGGCGGGATCAGTGGTGGTCACGCCGTTGAGGACACCTAGTCCTTCATCAGATGTTGTGCCGGTCGAGGAGAATTGAAATTGGGACCTGTAGATTGAAAGGCGAGGATTTCAATGTTTTCTTTCCGTTTCTGTTACTGTAGTTACAATTTGCTCTTCTCCGAGGTCAGTCCATAAGACCTGGGCAAAGACTCTAACAAGCTCTTGTCAATATCCTTCACCTTTTGGATCCCCGCCACATTCATCAAGATATCCAAATCCGCCAACAGCCCCCTCAGCACATGCCTCACCCCATGCTCTCCCATGATGCTCAATCCCCAAATCCATAACCTCCCAAGGAAAACAAACTTGGCACCGAGCGCCAGCGCCTTCACCACGTCCGCCGCACCCCTAATACCGCTATCAAACGTGACAACAATTCTGTCTCCAACCCTCTCCGCAATCTTCTCCAGCGCATCCAAACTCGCAATGGCCCCGTCAACCTGCCTTCCAGCGTGGTTGCTCACTACGATACCCTCGAATCCTAGATCCGCCGCCTTCTCCGCATCGTCCACCCTTTGAATGCCCTTGATCAAGAATGGCTTTCCACCGCTGATCTTCTGCCATTGCTCCCTTGCCCACACGGCCTTATCCCAGGACCACGCGCGGCCGTGCCAGATACTGTCGATCCACATCGCGGCAGCCTTCTCCGGCTCTTTCTGGGGATCGATCCCTTTAGCCGCGAGGCGTTTCCGGAACACGGGGTCGGTGAGGCCCAAGTCAGCACCGATACCGCGGTAAAACGCATAATTCGACGTTGCGATGTCGTCATGTCGCCATCCCAGCTGCCATGTATCTGTCGTGAGAATGCATGCCGTGAAGCCAGACTCATGAGCCCTCGTCAACAAGGAGAGGGTAAGCTCGTCATCGTGGGGCATGTAAAGCTGGAAGAAACGCGGGCCCTCTGGGATCTTGGACTTGTCTGCGGACTGAGCTTCGATGGCTGAAGCGCGCCCAGCATCATTGGCTTGAGCGACGTCCTCAATCGCATACGATCCGGCTGTTGAGAGGCTGTAAGGGATGCCCAGCTCTCCGGCCACTTTGGCCACGGGTAGTTCGCCTTGCGGGTGGTAAATCTTGTTGATGCCGATCGGAGCAATTCCGAAGGGGGCAGAAACCTCGTGACCGAAGATGGTGGTCCGGGTCGAACGCTTGTTGGTGTCGACTAATTGACGAGGGACGATTTTGTGCCGGAAGAATGCCTGCCGGTTGGCGAGATGCGTGTGTGAAAGGCCCGCGTTCGAAGATGCATAGTACCTGTATCTGTATTAGAAAATAAGAAATGAATTTGCTCGGCGAGCCCATACCATCCATTTTGAGTCAACTTCTGCTTGGCAAGCTCCTCAAGTTTGTCGGGGTCTGGTATGATCAGTTTCGATCCAAGGTGAGCATTGCGTCTCTGTCACGGGACTCACGAGTGTTAAATTGGGGAACTTCGCCCTCATTTAGCTTCCAAAAGTTCTCCCGCTGATACAAGCCCCAAGATGGAGTATTGCGCGATTTGATGTGGGGAGAGTTGGGGTCTGACATTGAGTTTTCTAATGTTGAGCTTGATAATGGATGAGAGACACAAGCTTCTTGCGAATCAACTTACAGATGCCAAGTATACTCTTGGCAGATGTCTTAAATGTGTAACATGTCAACTACCCTTCTTTAAATTGACTAGCATATAGTAAATACCGTGAGAATGAGATCAGGACATGCCCAGTCATGACGTAACTGGCACCTCATCAGCCAAACTACGCAATAGTTTCCACTCACCCGACCGTACGTGCCGGTCCCTGCCAGCGTGCGTAGACTCACACTAAACATGAGATGACAGATTAGATCTGCGTTGTGGTAGTAGATTCAGACAACTGTTTTACCGATGCCATGCGAGCTAAGATAGACCCGTCTCAAAAACTCCCGAAGTAATACAAATCGTTGCCGACATCCGACCGTAGTGCAGCCTATATTACTAAACCTTGTAATAACCGCATCCATTGAAGAAGACTTTAGTTCTTGGTACGTCACTGAGCGCGTCGAGGCATATTTGACTGAATAGAAATTGGCTATCGACAAACTAAAGATAACACAAAGCAATAGAGGTCGCAAGGTATTGTGGTCTCGTAAATACATCCAATTTTGTGGAGGTAGGGGCAAACAAAGGCAGTGCCATCCAATTAGAGACGATGTTGAAGGACAAACTCGCCGGGCGCGTGATATGTGGGCACCTTCATCTCGAGGGCCTCGCCAGAGTAACCCAAGTCTTCGGCGACGAGCATGGCAGCCTTCTCTCCGATGAGAAGAGCGGTTGAATATCTGAAAGAAATCATTAGCCTTGTGAATTTCTGATGAAAGTCGGAGACCCAAAGACGTACGTGTTGCAACCGACGTTGTCGGGGCAGATGGAAAGATCGGCAACCTTGAGGCCCTTGACGCCGTGGACGTTTAGACGCTCGTCCAAGACACCGTGCTTGACGATGCTGTTGCCCTCCTTGGGAGCCATGGAGCAGGTCTAAATCATGTAGTCAGCAAGTATTCGTACACCACAGAAAGGCCTGAGGGACTTACTCCGAGACTGTGCCAGGTGGTCTCAACGTGGCGCTTAACCCACTCCTCAACAGCCTTGATATCCTCATCAGAGTACTTGAGCTCCTCGCGAGCATCAACGCGGTGAGCTGAGAGAGTCTTGATCTTGTCGGCCTTGCTCTCGGCCTCGTTAAGCGGCTGCGTCCAGCTACCGTGCTGGATACCCGCGCTCAGGTTACCGGGCAGGGCATACTTGTTGGTTGTCTCGAGGTCCATATCTCTTGCGCGCGCCTCCGAGTCATACGAGAAGAAGGGGTGCATGTTGGCAACCTCTCCGGCGTAAGCGTCCATGCGGCGGGCTGTCTCGCGGGACTTGATGTAACCCCAGACCATAGGGACCATGTCTCGCTCGTCGTTCATGAAGCCGGCATCGAAGTCGGGCGCGTCGTAGGGGTTGGGTGACTTGATGTGGGTGGATCCACGGGAGAAGGGGTACTCGAGGAAGTGGAACATGGTGAAGAAGTTTCCGGGGGGCATCACCATGTGGTCACCGAACCAGCCAGCAATGACTGAGTAGTGCATGACTGGCTTGTCGGGCTTGTTCTCAAAGTACGACTTCCAGCCGTCCTTGAAGTGTGGAGTAGGCCATTTCTCAAACTCGGCGAGTTCCTCGGGAGTAGGGCGAATCTTAACACCTGCTTCAATGCCGTTGGTGGCGAGGGGACCAGTGCCCTTGATATTCCACTCATCAAAGACGCCTGAATCCATGTTAGTCTGGCAATCATTGTACATTGGGTATTTGAAACCGTACGCTTCTGAGTCTCTGGGTCTCCGCGGACAAAGTCATCAAAACTCTCGGTACCGGGCTTCGCGCGGTAGGTCGAGAACGTGAGGTAGTGGTCCTGGAAGTTGAGACCAACGCCGGGAAGGTCGACAATGGGCTCTACACCAGCGCGACGAAGCTTCTCCGGGTCACCAACCCCAGAGCGCTGGAGAATGAGAGGCGAAGAAAGAGTGCCACCGGAAATTACAATCTGCTTGCGAGCCCTGAACGTGCGTCCCTTAACCTCGCTGGGGACAAGTGGCTTGCTCGGGCTATGATTCACAATCAGATTTGAAGTAGGTAGTAGCAGTTGGCAGAATCACTTACATGGTGTGAACACCAACAGCCCGGCCGTTCTCAATGATGACCTTGTCAACCTTGGTGTTGCAAGCAAGGTACAGGTTGGAGTGCTTAGCCCGGGTTGCGTGGATGTAAGCGTGAGCGCTGTCACTGCGACGTCCAGTCTGAATGCCATTGTTAGTACTTGATACATGAATCCCTCGACATTGTTACTGGTAAAGAATAAGCTCACATCTCGGTTGATCCACTTTAGCCAGTGCTCAGCTCCATGACCAGTTGACAGATCCTGGAGATCGTCAACGACAGGGATACCCTGGGACGAAGCAGCACGAAGGAAATCGTCCTTGATGGGGTACGTGCTGTGTAACGACGGTTAGTTTCGGATTCTTCCATTACGGTTCGACTGTGCGGGGAGCTGAACTCACTAGTTGCCGAAGGAAACCTTAATAGGCCCGTCGAATCCGTGAGTGTCCCTAACGCATGGCATGTCAGTCAAAGATTCTAATGCCGTTCAATTACTCGCTATGGCAACTTACCTGTTGTGGGAAGCTCGCTGATATGTCTCGTGCTTCTTCATCAGAGGCAGGAGCTCCTTGGTAGACCAGCCCTTTGCCTGGAAATCATCGTAGTCGGAGGCGGATGCACGGGTGTACATCTGTAACAAAAGTCAGTGGGCCATCTTTCTTCAGCAACAATATCATACTGACCATGAAGTTGATCGAAGAGCCTCCGCCGAGAATATTGGCGCAGGGAACAATGGCCGAGCGTCCAGAGAGGTGCTTGGACGGCCTGGACTCGTAGAACGTAGCCGTCTTTGAGTCGAGCTTCATGTTCCGTGGGTAGATACCCGGGCGGAACACCCATGGGTTGTTGAGGTTGCTCTCGCCATTCTCAATTAGAAGCACCTTGAGATTGTGGTCCAAGTTGGCAAGTCTGTGTTGGATGTTAGTGTTGTTCGGAGAACACTACTGACAAACTGTCAGATCTGAATGGATGAGACAAACCGTCCAGCAACGACACAACCACAGCTGCCACCACCACAGACAATAATGTCAAACTCGTCCGGGATAGCTCCACTCATGTTTCCGGTGGGATATCAAAAGAAGTTTTGAGGGTACTTGGCTTAGTAGAAGAGGTCAAGCAGCAGTAGTCAAAGCGGCGTGAACACCGTGCCAGGTCAACTGCAACACTGCTAATGCGTTCGAAAGGTTGAAGGATGTTCTAGATGAATTCCAACCCGTCGGGGCGGTCATTAAATAGATATGAAGAGATGGGAGGAAGCAATGCATAAGTCATCTGTGCTTCTTCCTGCTCGCTGCTACCCCTCGTCGTGCTGACAGGATGGTTCTCGACCCCGACTTTACTCCAGACCCTCCAGGATCTCAAACCAAAGATCCGGCAGGGAAGGCGAGGATGAGGGGAAGCCATGGACTATCCCTCCAGGATATCCGTGGCCCTCGCGATGTGATTTGGTCCAAAGCATGCAGAGTCCGTGTCATCCGGTGTCGTTTGTTGGCTCGCGACCTATCACCGACGCGCGTCTGTGAAAGTGTATCAACCAAAGCCAATGCATGGCAGCATGGCTATGCTCTCCGATCAACATGCCCTCCCAGCTTTCCCCGCACTCACCGACACCAAAGGCGCAGGACCATCAGCTTCATGCGGTGCCATCGATACGCCGTTGCCAATTGTTGGGTAGATCAATGGTGGAGGAGAACTCACTGCCGATGTTCCCTCCAGAATGAAAGTGAGCACCCAGACATCCGCATGCCCGATGATAGTCTCTTTCTCGCTCAACGCAGCTGCCACGGGAGCAGGCAATTGGCGGGACATGCGGAGTAGTGCACGCCCGACTTGCCAAGAGAGCCTGAGGAAGCCCAATGCCTGGTCTCCCATACAAGTTGAGCCGCACTCCAAACCTTGGACCCCGAATCAGTGCAGCATATCCCATTTTGGGAGCTTCTAGTTTTGTCTCACTCTTTGAGAGAGCTCCAAGCAAACATGGTAAGGATAGCTTGGGGCCGGAGCTCACTCCTAGTCCCCCGCATAGTAGCATCGGACACACAACAGGGCCCGATATTCCCGGGTCCAAGTGGTCCTGGCTTTGGAGCGGTCATTATCCGGTCCAAGGGTCGACTGCCGCGCCCCCCGCGTTTCTGCACCCCGCAATTCAAAGTCTGGGGGTGAGATGGGGGGGAAGTCTAGCCCGTTGGTCATATTCCTCCAAAACCACTCGATGCAGGCCAAGTCCCTACACCCAGGCTTTGCAGATGAGGAGAAAGGCAGCTTCAGGAATAGCAAGAACGAGTCAGGAGATCTTGACGTCAAGCTCACTCACCGAAATATCGCCGAACTATCGTCGCAGACCTGAAGTCTAAGCTTGCTGTGCCTTCTCTTGGCTAGATCGAGACTCACGATTGGAGGCTTTTGCAGCTCTACCCAGCCGATTTCTCCACCCCTCTCCAACGTTCCCGGGGACATTGATTGCATGTCAGACAGTTTGAAGCAATCAAAATAGCTGCGGGCGGCCATAAAGTGTTGCAGGACAGCGAATCGCCTCTGCAGCGTGTCGCCGTTTCCTCTTAAGGGCCACCAACCATGCGTTGCTGCAGGACGGTGGATGGTGTATGCCAGGCGCATGCAGGAGAGCAGAGTTGGTGTTGTCGTTCCCCCTTGAGGTTATCCGTTGTGGAGTCTTGGAGAATGCCGCTCGGAAGATGTTCCCGGCGTTGCTTGAGACTACAGTCTACATGCACTCCCTACTGCGTGTTTCGAGGATCCGGCCCACGTTGCATCGGTTCCCCGGGCATCCGTCGAGCTCTCCTGTGTGCATCGCCGCCCCCAATTGGGTCTTCCTACCAAGCATCAGCTTCCCCCGCTGGACTGACTATTACTTCTCCAAGTTTTGCGTGTAGCTCCAAGAGGTGTTCACGGCGTCTGAACCTTCCAATCCCAAGGGCAGGTCCGTCCACAAGCTTGGCCGATGTTCATATCCCCATGGTGTACGGGCACTGGAACGTTCCAACATCGGAGCAATTTCAATACCCCTTCATGTCACGGGCCCGTTTAAGGTTTCGATCCCACATGAGTGTCAAGGAGACGAGAACGGCGACGCTAAAGTAGAGCATGGTACGGAGCTGCTCGTTGTAACCCTCGCTGAACACGGATCGAACGGCAGTCCGTGTGGGGGCTGGTAGACTGTCTATGAATTGAACCGAATCGGAAATGGATTGCATCTCTGAGGGGGTGAGGTAGTTTGGGAGACTGGATGCGAGGTGGTTGTTGAGAATGGTCGCCCTGCATAGGAAGACGAATCAGCAACTTGCAACAACGTGAGACGACATGTTTGATGGAGAAGAGGCACTCACCCCACGGCCAAGCCAATGGTGCCCCCCAATGTCCGAAACTGTGTTACGGCTCCCATTGAAACGGCTATGTTTATTCGTCAGGTAAATGCATGACAGCTGCAAGGTGATGCTTACCAAGGTCCCGCCGGTCAACCAGGAAAGGGACATAGATGAGGACCGTCACCAGTGTCATACCAAAGCCAAAGCCCATGATCGCTTCGAACCCCAGCAAGTCTCTCAATCTATCAGGAGTTACGGAGCTAGCGAGGCCCACGCCCAGAATCTGCATGCACGCCCCAAATAGCAACAGATAGAAAGGCGGCACGTCCATCTTGGTGGTCAACGGGCCAGACACTGCGGCGGCAAGTGGAGAGCTGAGGAGGAGAGGGAGCGTATGGACGCCCGCAGCAAAGGGAGTCAATCCGTGGACGGCTTGGAAGCGCTGCGGGAGGTTGATCAAGGCGGTCATGAACGGCAGGCCGGTGAAGAAGGCGGTCCTGACACAACTGGTGAGCTACGCCTCGGCGCTGCAGCAAAGTTGGAGAAGACTCACAAAAACAGGCCAACAACGTGTCGATCCTTCAACAGCCGCAGAGGGAATACGGGCTCTTGTGGATACTTTGGCTTGCCAACCACGTACTCACATGCAATGAAGGCCAAAAAGAGACTGCCTCCGCAAACAATCGTAGAAATGACGATGGGGCTGTTCCACGGATATCTTGAGCCGGCCTCCTCGAAGCCAAAGACGAGAAGGATTGATGCTGCGAGCAGCACGGCGGCTCCTACAAAGTCTAGCCTGGCGATTGCGGCTCCGCTGAACTTGTCCCGCATGCTTGGCTGATTTACCCCGCGGCCCTGGTGCGGAAAATTGGACGGCAAAAGGAACGCGAGGAGAGCGGTTGCAAAAGCGCCCGTCGGCGCACTACCATGGACGATAAGTGCGAATCCTGCGATATGTCCAATCGAGGGGAAGAGGAAGGGAAAACACACTTGAGTAAAAAGACCCATCGCCAACTCGAGTGGTCGTTGATTACGCCTCCTAGGACTGGGCCTAGCACGGAGCTGAAGACGAGAACAAGCGAGGTGCCAGCGACGATATTGCCCCATTTGTCGGACGGAACCAGTTCAGGGTTAATCACATTGACCATGGCATATATGCCAGACGCTCCGACTCCCTGAAAGGCACGGAAGATGATACTGCCCTCCCAAGTCAGTTTCGATATCAGACGACGAACGGCTCGGGCTGTCTTACAGCTGTACCATGGACGATATTACACCGCACACGATGGAAAATATCGTGAAGATGGCCAAAGATAGGAGAACGACGAATTTTCTGCCTAGCACGTCACTGAACTTGGCGAATATGATGAGAAATCCTGGCCAGTGTCAGACGGCGGCAACACAATGAACAAGAAGAAGACCTTGAGGTGCAGGCTTACCAGTGTAAGTAAGCAGATACGAGGTGACGATCCAATCCCGCTGCTCAAACCCGTGTAAAGCGTTGGTAATGGAGACAAGTGACGTGGTAACGATGGTGGTCTCAAGCGTGGACAAGAAGAGCGACATGCACAATCTAGAGGTTCAGGTATTAGCCAAGGCGGCCGACGAAACGGAACCAGCGTTGCATACCCGGATATGATGGCGTAGAGCCTCCATCCTGTGATATATACGGGAGGTATCAACTCCGGTTCTGTGTGAGGAGCAGCATCAGAGGGTTCGTCACTCAATTGAAGTGGCTGGATTGCAGGCGGGATTATATGATCTTCGGCCTTTGCGACAGCATCTGCATCGGCCTTTGGATGTTCGACAACGGCGCTTTTTGAGGCCGAAGCTTCGGCCACTGCGACGTCGGAGGGGAGAGAATTTTCCTTTGATGATGCCGTTGACATTGTGTGATGTGTTTTTCTATGTACTGCATAGATGGAGTGGAACGACACTTGTCGTAGACACTGAGTTGATATATCTGTAGATCTTTGCCATGGTCGTCGCCCATGGCCTTTGCTACGACGACAGCGGAATGATTAGGGACAACATGGCATGATGGCCTGATAGATGTCGGGCTAGTCGGTGCTTTGCGCCAGAGGCGTAGAGGACAGCCTGGCGTGCGTGGCTAGGGGCTGAATCCTTCCTGGCTAGTTAGCTGCTGATTCCCCGATACGAGTCGGCGACAATGTCTTGACCGGCAAGCATTGCCGTTTGATCTCGACTTGCTGTGTTGTGGTGATGTGCTCACTTGAGGCTCAATGGCATCACGGGCAAAAAGTTCACCGAACACGTCTGAGTTCGGTGAAGCATCGAGTGTGGCGACCCGTTATTAGGTCCCGTTTTCGCTGTTTCCACCCCAAGTCTGGAAGGAATGGAGCCTCCCGGGATGGTGGGTGGGTTCATGCCATCTCGGAGCCAGGTGTGAGTTATGTAAGCAAATTGAACGAGATCACGTGGGAAGTCTAGTGATCTTCAGATTGCGCGGTTTCAGGAGTCGGGTGCAGTAGGTAGAGCTTGCACGTGACATGAAAAGTAGTCGTGAGTTTCACATCCCACCGGCGGCATTGTTCCCCTTAAACCCCGTACCTGCGAGCGACGAGACTCGACATATCATGCGCCAGCTTGATATGGCATAATTGTGCATCAACATGGGTCGATCGGCGCGGAAGAGGAGTAATAAGGCTGACGAAACGTCCACAATGCCAAAGAGCAGTCAATCACAGGCAACTCTTCTTGAGTGCGAGCTTCGAAAGACGATCTTCTCAACACTCGGATAATGCAAAGAAAGCTTTCCTCGAGTACCTACCTAAGTTCAGCTGCCCAGTTGCCCCTGAGGAAATAGGTATCCGTTCTGATACTGTGTCACTTGCAAGTCCGCTTTGATTTGACAATGGGCCGCAAACACAGTGCAACTTCTTCCCGTGGATGGGGTCCCCTGGCTCACGTGCGCCGCGCTGCAACGGATCGACGCAGGGCTCCCGCCTCTAGTGCACCTATTGCAACGGGCTCTCCAAACTTGTCAATTGTTAGTCGGAGTCTTGGGCTCTGGTGGGATGGGGCTCCGGGCTGCAGATGGCAAGTGCTTTTACGCAGACATATTACATACGCAGTAGTATACGGATACACAAGGGGCATTTGAGGGACTATCGAGCCACTGAATCCTGGATCCGCTGATGAACAGTTGAAGTGCATGGGAATCAGGTAGCTCCGTGTGATACCTTATTAGTTCAGTCCGTATGGCAGTTAGGTATCCTTCATGAACGATATGTCTATGTGCACAACACGCATATAAGGATGGAATGCCGTACGGTTTGTTCATTCGCCATGTCCTGGTAGGTGCTGTGCATCACCCAGCAATGTGCAACGTTTATATGTGTGATACCGGCCAAAGCAGCCTTGGTACTCCGTAGATAACATTGGAACAGTCATAGCTACCTTATGTCGAATATCTTGCAATACAGGTGCCCGATGCCGAATGTACATGCAGGCGCAATATCCAACTTGGATTGACTTTCGCTTAGTTGACAGTTGATTGAGGTTGGACGTCAAACCATCAGCCCGGTTGCCCAGTTTGCCCAGGTTCAGCAAGAGGCAGCCGGGGGTTTGAGAGACGTGGTTGGCTGGTGGAAAAGAGAGGCAATTTGGTGGCCAAATTGGGGGGTAACGAGCTAAGGTACGGGAAACCGATTGTTAACTTGTTGCTGTGTGCAGCTTTGAGTCAGCATCTTGAATCTTTGGTAATCACAGTCCTCGAGTGAGAGGACACTGTACCTGTCTCGTACCCCTTCTCCCGTGTCCACCGCCCCTCTCTGCCATGTGGGCTTTTACTGTGTGAAGAGCATGTCCCCTGACTCCCTGTGCCTTTGTCAAAATGTCTCGCCTCTTGCCGGGTACTTGTATCGCTCTCCCCGTACCGTGTGAGTGTCAGAACAGGCTTTCCCAGGCGTGGACTCGAGAGATTTCATCATTGTCCCCCCTCTCGTTGACCCCTAGGTTCTTGCCTTCCAAGTTCCCCAGGGCCCCAAATGCACCGCCTCCTGAGTCCTGAGTCTTGTTGCACCTCCTATTCCCATCCCTCCTGTGCCTCCTGAATCCTGTCCCAACTTGGCTACTGCTTGTGAATCTGGACGAGACTCCGTATTTCGAGTGCACTACCTAAGGTACTCCGTGCTTACTTTTCGTAAAGTTAGAGCAAACTGTCTTTCTTTGAAAAGAAGCCCCTGAATCCCATCCAAAAAAAACCCCAAAGTGAATTAAGACACAATTATGGCAGGAGCTACCTAATTTGTATTCCGTTCCTACCTTTCTCGGCTCCTACCCGTAAGGAAGGTACCTCCTGTCGCCTGTGCCTCCCTCTCCTTTTCTGCCCTGGGCTCCATCCCGTCCTCCCTTCCTCAGCAACGTCTACTCTATATACCTAGGTACCTTACCTTACTCCGTACCCAACTTCGTACCCGGTACTGCTCAGCTCCCAAGCTCAGCCCGTAACATCTCTCCAGCTGAGAATAGCATCTGAACCAAGGTAAGGAATTCAGAATCCCTTCTCTTTTTTTTTTCTTCTACTTCCTCATCTTCTCTCCTCCACGCCTCGCATCTCGCAGTATTCTCTTCCCTCTTCGGCCCCTGTCCTGCGGGTTTTTCTTCTTCTTCCTGCAGACATACACTCCTCACCCCGCCATCCACCCACAGTGCCACTGGATTTCTCTTGGAACTTGGAATCTTGCACCACTGTGCCACCCCGTCACCCCGTTTTTGTCAGCAATATCCCCAGCACAAGGTACCAAGCAGCGCAGCAGCAACAGCGACCAGAACCCAGCTAACCAACCAAACCTCCCAGCCCAGCGGCGCCAGATTGTCTCACCACACACGTACCGTCCGTCCACCCCCAAAAAAGAAGCCAAAGGCCTACGCAGTAAGAGAGGGGGCGGAATTTGCGGGGTTCCTCCAGCACAACGATCCAACGAGCGTCTTTGTACGCCAACCTTGAACCTCCACCAACAAATCACGACCCCAGAGCGACCACTCCTCTCTCTCTCTCTCTCACTCACACATACATACCCTCTCTCTTTGAATCCTCTCCTACCCGTACCCGTGCTCGTACCGTACCGTACCTTACTCTTTGGTACCGTACCTACCTGTGCATTATCTACCGCACCCCCAAAAACACCAAACAACAATCTTTATTCCTCGCCCCGCCTCGACTCGCTTCGCCTCACCCCAAAGGCTCACCTAAACCTCACCTCACCACCTCGCATTCTCTCGACGGCACTCTCCTCACCTTCGATCGCACGCACCATCAATCACCCCGACTTTGACTTCTCAACACCCATTTCCATCGTCACTAGTCCGATTCGCCATCTGCGCATTCGGCAATAAATCCCCCCCCCCTTCGTACCTTCTTCCTGCCAAAATGTCGTGGAAGTTGACGAAGAAGCTCAAGGAGACCCATTTGGGTCCCTTGGCCAACACCTTCTCTCGATCCCCCTCTACGTCTACCATTACCGACAGCAGCGAAAAGGCCCAGGCCAACATTGCAGGCTCGGCCACTCCCACGAACGAAAACACTATCGGTACGTCTTCCCGTCCACGAACCTCCAATATCCCCATACCGACCGACCCATTACTCTTGTCGTCTTGATACTAACCCACTACTACAGCTGCCTCTGAGGCCATGGCGCAAGTACCAGTCGTCAACCCTCCCAAGCCCGGTATTCTCGTCGTCACCCTCCACGAGGGCCACGGATTCTCCCTCCCCGAACAACACAGAGCAGCATTCGCCTCCTCACACCAAGGTTCGCTGTCCACAGGCGGTGCCCTCAGCGTCGCCGGCTCCGTGCGTCCCTCTTCTTCACAACGAGGAGCTGTCGGCTCCTTCATCAATGGCGCGGCTCGGCCACAGACATCTGGTGGTGGCTTTACTGGAATTCCTACCAACCATGGTCGCATTTCCGGCAAGTACATGCCCTACGCCTTGCTGGATTTCGACAAGATGCAGGTCTTCGTCAACTCGGTCGAGGGAACACCAGAGAACCCCCTCTGGGCCGGAGGAAACACTCAGTACAAGTTCGATGTGTCTCGCGTGACGGAACTCGTCATTCACTTGTACATGCGCAACCCCCTCGCTCCTCCCGGATCCGGTCGTAGCCAGGACATCTTCCTCGGTGTTGCCCGCATCAACCCCCGCTTCGAGGAGAAGCACCAGTTCGTCGAGGACCCCAAGCTGAGCAAGAAGGATCGCGAGAAGGCTGCGGCTGACTTTGCCGCTCGCGAGCGCGCCCTCGGCCACAGCGGAGTCGAATGGGTGGATGTGCAGTACGGAACCGGAAAGGTCAAGATCGGTGTCGAGTACGTCGAGAACCGCGCCGGAAAGCTCAAGATTGAGGACTTTGAGCTGCTCAAGGTGGTGGGCAAGGGTAGCTTTGGCAAGGTCATGCAGGTGCGCAAGAAGGATACGAACAGAATCTACGCCCTCAAGACGATCCGAAAAGCACACATCATCTCCAGATCCGAGGTCGCCCATACCCTTGCCGAGCGCTCGGTATTGGCGCAGATTAACAACCCCTTCATCGTTCCTCTCAAGTTTACCTTCCAGTCGCCTGAGAAGCTCTACTTCGTCTTGGCCTTTGTCAACGGAGGCGAGCTTTTCCACCACCTCCAAAAGGAGCAGAGATTCGACGTCAACCGCTCGCGCTTCTACACTGCCGAACTCCTCTGCGCTCTCGAGTGCCTCCACGGCTTCAACGTCATCTACCGCGATCTCAAGCCCGAGAACATTCTCCTCGACTACCAGGGACACATTGCCCTCTGCGACTTTGGCCTTTGCAAGCTGGACATGAAGGACGAGGACAGAACCAACACATTCTGCGGTACGCCCGAGTACCTGGCGCCTGAGCTGCTCATGGGCCAGGGCTACAACAAGACGGTGGACTGGTGGACCCTTGGTGTTCTCCTGTACGAGATGTTGACGGGACTGCCCCCCTTCTACGACGAGAACACGAACGAGATGTATCGCAAGATCCTCTCGGAGCCTCTCCACTTCCCCGGCCATGACGTCGTGCCCCCCGCGGCCAAGGATCTCTTGACCAAGCTCCTCAACCGCGACCCCAAGGAGCGTCTCGGTGCCAATGGATCGGCCGAGATCAAGGCCCATCCCTTCTTCCACGCCATTGACTGGCGCAAGCTTCTGCAGCGCAAGTACGAGCCTGCGTTCAAGCCCAATGTGGTAAGTAATGATATGATGATGGCAATGCCAAAAAAGAAAAATGTGATTTGCTCCCATGGCAGCTTCCGCTAACACGTGTTTTCTTTCAGGTGGACGCTCTCGATACAGCCAACTTCGATCCCGAGTTCACGTCAGAAGCACCCCAGGATTCGTACGTGGAGGGCCCGATGCTCTCGCAGACGATGCAGAACCAGTTCCAGGGCTTCAGCTATAACCGACCTATTGCGGGCCTGGGTGATGCCGGAGGCAGTGTCAAGGACCCTTCCTTTGTGGGCAGCATCCAGGACAACCGATAGGCGGCTTTAGCACGACGAGTCAATGGACGAGTTGAGCATGCTTGAAGAATAGAATTGGGGAGGAAGCAGGCTCGGCAAAGGGGCAGAGCAGGGCAGGGCTAGAAAGAAAGCGAAGCATGATATTGTGTGGAGTGGGCTTGGTGATTCAAGGGTTTAGCTTAAGCTAAGCTTACAGCAAAGCAACTCGACAGGGAATGGTCGGGGGCACATTGAGTGCGCACGCGCACTCGACAACAAACAGCTTTGCATCTTCGTCTTTGTACGGCGTTTTGGAATGGGCATGATGACGCCTTTTGGGGAAAAGGAAATGTAGATAGGCACAGATCATTGAGCAGACAGACAGACGAATCAGCTCTCAGCATCATCATTCACGGGCATCTCTTTCTGCACCGTCCAGCTCGGCATGGTAGTGATGCACCCTCAATCCTTGGTGGCATCTCCAACTCATAGGCCTCTAAGCTAAGGTGCTAAGGAATGTAAGTTGCAAAGTTGGAATTTGTACATGTTGACAAATCCCCGCCTGGGGATAGAGGACGGAATCGGGCCGGGACGTCAATGGTGGTGTCTGACAAAAGAGATCGGACGTCGGATCTACTGGGACGGGATGTAGCGGGAGTTAGTCAGCGCAGGGCCCACCATATCGGAGTGACCGCTTCAAGACCTGTCGTCTCAAGGTTCACGATGTTCTGCGGCATGCCAGCCTCAACTGAGCTGCTTGAGGAAGTCAATGGATTTCCAGGTTGCACATTTTGTCGCCGCAGGGGGTCGGAGGCCGAGTTTATGTGCTCCATGAACAGCCTCAAGTATCCCCCCGGACGGAATTGCCCCGAAGACAAAATATCTCATTATCCCGGGGAGCAGGCAGGTACACTAAAGCTCCAGTTCAAGGGCCGAAAAAAATGAACTTGTCCGCGGGACTTGGTTGGTGGGGGGTTTGGATGGGGGGTTATTAAGGTAGCTTCAATGCATCCGCCATGAGTAATCGGCTGTCGGATATAGCAGATAAGAAAGAGGAGCGTCAATTGGTACGGTTGGCTGAGATTGTGGATGGAAGATGGCGATAGGTGTTAGTGGATGGCTGGGAGACCGTCGAGACGAGGGAAGTGCGAGGTACGGAGCATGGCATCGTGTGTTTAGGTAAGCTTCGTTCTGCTTCGGGGCTGTCACAGCGACGCCGGCGGGGGGCACGGCGGGGCAGGGGGTATGACGGTGGACGATGACGGAGAAACTTGGGCGAGGACCTCACCAATTCACTCAACAATAGCGACGGGACCCGGTTCCCAGCCCACTTCTCTCGAGGTAAGTTACCACAGCTCGTGAGAGATATCCGACGGCCTTGACAATATCCGTAAGTGAAGGGTGAACTTGTGAGAGGTATCGTCGTCTCGTGTTCCAATTTCTTCTAAAGCGCAGCCCTCCCACATTGCTTATCCTCTTGCTCTTGTCCCTTTTCCCTCTTTGCTCTCCCTCTGCCTTGCATTTTCCCATCTTCTCTAACCTACCAACATTGATACCCCCATCTGTCTACCTCATCCCCTGCACTTGCCTTACTGAGCTTCCGTGTACCTTAGGTAGCTCTCTTCCACTTGCAGAATCTCTGTTAGGTATTTGAGGTACATTAGTACGCTTAGGTAATTCACCTGGCGTCATTTCTCCTCCCCCCAAGGTTAGTGCTTTTGCTTCCGCTTCCCAGGCCCTCCACTGTCACTCGGTGCGAATACAGCGTGCCATGCCCCGCGTTCCAGCAGTGTTTTTGTACGCAATTACCCCTCCACGCCAGACATGCCACCTCGAGTTGAGCCCTCCCATTGGCTGCTCCCAAGCTCTGAACGCCGCACCCATCCAACCATCCCACTTTCACTTCCACGGTTGCTTAGGTCCCAGTAGCACCGCCGCAACTCTCCCCGTCCTGCTCTTCCCACTGTCATAGTCAGTCCACGACAACACACACACACACACACACCTTTTACCTAACCTGACTTCTTACATACCTCCTTTTCTTGTTTTTAGCCTGATCTCTATATACCTTCACTTGGTCAATTCGATACCCAAGAGGTACACTTCCCATCACCACTCCTGCACACATGCCCATAGAATCCCATTGCTAACGTTCTCTTCCTCCAAAGATCACCATCGTCCAATCTCTAGCTTCTATCGACTACACTCCATACCGCCCAAAATGCCTCAAGCATCCAGCCTTCCCGCGTGGGCCGAGCTCCAGGCTCACCGCGACAACGTCGGCAAGAACTTTGTCCTGAAGGAAGCCTTCGCAGCCGACACGGATCGTTTCGCCAAGTTCAGCCGTACCTTCAAGAACTCGGCTTCGGGCACCGACATCCTCTTTGACTTTTCAAAGAACTTCCTCAACGATGAGACCCTCCACCTCCTCGTCAAGCTCGCCGAGCAGGCCAACCTCGAGAAGAAGCGCGATGCCATGTTCGCCGGCGAGAAAATCAACTTCACCGAGAAGCGCGCCGTCTACCACTCCGCCCTCCGCAACGTCGGCGACTGGGACATGAAGGTGGACGGTGTCGACGTCATGGGCAACAAGGGCGGTGTCCGCGAGGTTCTCGAGCACATGAAGGAGTTCTCCGAGCAGGTCCGCAGCGGCGAGTGGAAGGGCTACACCGGCAAGAAGCTCACCACCATTGTCAACGTCGGTATCGGAGGTTCCGATCTGTGAGTCTTTTCTGCTCCCCCTCCTATCTGTGAACACAGAGGAGTCTCCGGTGTTCGAACTAACATCCCTCGCAGCGGCCCCGTCATGGTCACCGAGGCCCTCAAGCACTACGGTGCCAAGGACCAAACCCTCCACTTCGTCTCCAACATTGACGGTACTCACATGGCCGAGGCCCTCGCCAACTCGGATCCCGAGACCACCCTCTTCCTCATCGCCTCCAAGACCTTCACCACCGCGGAGACCACCACCAACGCCAACACGGCCAAGTCGTGGTTCCTCGAGAAGACGGACGGCAAGGGCGAGATCGCCAAGCACTTTGTTGCTCTGTCCACCAACGAGGAGGAGGTCACCAAGTTCGGCATCGACGCCAAGAACATGTTCGGCTTCGAGAGCTGGGTTGGCGGTCGCTACTCCGTCTGGAGTGCCATTGGCCTCAGTGTCGCCATCTACGTCGGCTACGACAACTTCCATAAGTTCCTTGCCGGTGCCCACGAGATGGACAAGCACTTCCGCGAGACTCCCCTCGCGGAAAACATCCCCGTTCTGGGAGGTCTCCTGAGCGTTTGGTACTCTGACTTCTTCCAGGCCCAGACCCACCTGGTTGCTCCGTGAGTGTTTCCTACGCCGAGCATCAATATATTGTATGATTCTAACCAGCCGCAAACAGCTTCGACCAGTACCTGCACCGCTTCCCTGCCTACCTCCAGCAGCTTTCCATGGAGTCCAACGGCAAGACCATCACCTCTGACGGAACTCCCGCCAAGTACACCACCGGTGAGGACATGCCTTGATACGACTGTGCTCCTAAAGACTAACAACCATGACTAGGTCCCATCCTCTTCGGCGAGCCCTGCACCAACGCCCAGCACTCCTTCTTCCAGCTCGTCCACCAGGGTACCAAGCTGATCCCCGCCGACTTCATCTTGGCCGCCAAGAGCCACAACCCCATTGGCGACGGTGTCCACCAGAAGATGCTCGCCTCCAACTACTTTGCCCAGGCTGAGGCCCTTATGGTCGGCAAGACCGCTGACCAGGTCCGCGCCGAGGGTGCCCCCGAGGAGCTTGTCCCCCACAAGATCTTCCTCGGCAACCGCCCCACCACCAGCATCTTGGTCGGTGGCCACATTGGCCCCGCCGAGCTTGGTGCTCTGATTGTCTACTACGAGCACCTTACCTTCACTGAGGCCGCCATCTGGGACATCAACGCCTTTGACCAGTGGGGTGTCGAGCTGGGCAAGGTCCTGGCCAAGAAGATTCTCAAGGAGCTTGACGAGGCTGGCAACGGTGAGGGCCACGACGCCTCCACTGGCGGTCTGATTGGCGCTTTCAAGAAGTACTCCAACTTGTAATGAATAATGTTCCTTTGTCCTTTGGTAGTTTTATAAAATTGGAAAGAGAAGGGGTGGCGTGAAGAGCGGTTCACGCCCCGATGAAGCCAGCAGCATACAAAAATGAAGAAATCTTGTCCACACCTGAGTCTACGTTGTACTCGTGGTATTGCTTGCTACTCGCACTCTCCTGTGTATAGAATGCACGACGCAAAGGAATATCTCAAAGGTGCAAAGACGACATCTAGACTTTTTCTTAGTTTCTTTTTTGGGAGGACAAGGAGCATCCACGCAAGAAAGACATGCACTTTTCCCCTTGAACATTGGTATTTTACATTCGATGTCCGCCTTTGCTGACTCTGGGGTTCAGTCTTGAAGGAATCCAGCTTCCGATCTTTGGTATCTGAGACCTCGGTGATCCTAGTTTTATGATAAATGTCTCAAAGTTTCAGTACTTAGCAGCGGATAAGTCATGGGGAAGCGTTTTATTGCACCGAGATCCTCTTGACCTAGTATGCAGGAACGGAACAGGAGTGCAATTAGATGCATTCCGGAATATGAGTAGCGAGTATGGCGTCGGTTCATTCGAAGTATCCATGTCAGGTGTGTCACAGAATCTGAATCATCTTGTCAGCGTATATTAAACCACAGGCATCTATTCTACAAGACACACCTATCATGAAATTGTCACAACTGCTTACTTACGAAGTGAGTCGACCCTTCGAGCTTATGCTAACTTTGCTGAGTTTCTAAACATGAAGTCCTAGGTTGGGTGGAAGGGAAAACGCCGGGGCTGGAGTGAAGAGGCTAATGCCAGACTCGTATTGTTTCCCCATTGATGGCTGGAATCCTTGCCATTTCAAAGTGAAGTCTTCGGGCTGGAGGTATACCGAGTTCTGTGTTGGGTTCTTTACGTTGTATCCGTGCTTTCATGTATCAAAAGAAATCGGCCTTTGGTCATGGTGGAATCTCTAGTCTTGTTCCAAACCTCTTATCGAGACCACAATCTACTCATCTGCTGTCACTTAGACTCCTCTTTGAAAAGGGCTCTCTTTCATTAACTGTTTGGTCAGTAGATAGCGCCCTTTCATATGTTCTCGTAGCGGGCAGAGACATAAACAGTACAGGACACATTTTCTCCTCCGCTGCGAACCTACTAGTGACTTGATTTCCTTGACCATTTTCTGATATACTTGCGAACCAAAGAATCAGTAGAGAGTGTCTGGTCAATGTCGACGAACTATCTCACGCACAGTGTATCACTCCCGTCACGAGTTGCCCCCAAGTCTAAGCGCGAATATTTCCTGCAGAGCCTGATTCTGTAGTGCCCAGGGAGAACTCAGAAGCCTAGATCTCAACCTTTTCAAGATAGTCAGAGGTGATGAAGAGCCATGTGATCACGGAAGTGAGCCCCGGACGCGTCTGGATGCGCTGATGTCTCGGTATAAGGCGCAACTTACGCGCTGTTCACGAGCAACGCAACAGTTTCTTAGCCCTAAACGCGTCAGTTTATAGCTCTCTGCCTTGGCTGGGATATCAGGCTTTCGATACATGGAATCAGACCTATGGCTAGTCGACTGGATATAAGCATGTGGTAGACGCGAAGGTCGAACTTCACACGCCGCAGTCGTGCATTGTCGGACCAAGACTCTGGAGGTGGTCCCTTGAACAACCACACATCTCATCATGATGTTGTGGATAGTGGGCAGTAGGGGGTGCCGTTCTTGATCGGTAAAGCAGCGCTTTACAAGCTCTCACTATCCTCCATCCCAAGTTGCATCACTAATGAATATGAGACCAGCGGACCGAAATGGGAGATAGTACGATCTTTAAAAAGACGTCGCTTGGAAAGATTTACCCAAACGCCATGATCTTGTCCCTGAGTCTACACGGACACTTTTCAGTCGGTGTCGGCAGGTGTACTTATGGGAAGGGATGATCGTCGCAGAGTACGAGAGAAACGACGGTCCCAGAACGCCAGATGGCTATGGGTTTCATATACTCATTGATTGCGGGTACTTATTATACTCGAAGTCGGAGGCGGGCATCCAGCCCGCAAGACATACTGCGTACTCTCGACGACGTCTCATGGCGCCATGTGGGGAGCGGAAGGTGCCATTATGAAGGAAAACGCAATCGTCTACGACGATGATGACTTTGTGGAAACTCTTCTTCGGGATGTGGCCATAATGTTGATGACTGAGTGCCATGCGGATGTTGAAGACGAGCATATCAAACTTGTAACCCAGGGCTCAACCCACGACTGGAAAGCCATGATTGTGGCCCTATCGCTAGTCCACCTGCACGGGTTAAGGGCTGTAAGGTCACAACAATAAAGAGACTCCTTTGGAAAAGATAACCAATCGCGATTCGGAACTTCAGAGGACCATGATCTGACGAGAACCCAGAATTCCCACGGGATCGTCAGGGAACTTGCCCCAATGAAGGAGTTCATACTCCCCTCCAGACTACTGGGCTGCGGTATCAATCACAATGGAGAAATAGACTGCGATCGTCAGGTCTCGAACGTCCAGACTCCTCTTTGGACCGCATCCTCTCGTGGGCCCCTCCGTGAGGGTGTTCACGATGTGGATGGACCCTCAGCGAGGTCTCCATCTCGACTCTGGATCAACGTTCAACCCAGACGATTCGTAGCGGCCAAGGTAGCCGCTTCTTCGCCTACTCATGTATCCGTAGAGAAACTCCACAACGGCGTGTGTGTTGTAGACGCTGGGGGGTTTTCTAGCACGATACGAATCCCCGATGACCCATAATTCTAGCTGCGAGCAGACGGGGCAAGGATCAGAGCGGACGGCGCATGCTCCACGGCGGATTCTCTACGTAGAAAAGTGTGTCTACTCAGCTGTGGGAACCCGCACAGAATTCGTCGGGCACACGTTTATCTCCCTGCTCCACGAACGCCTTCACTATCTTTGCGGGTACAGATAGCAGCCCCTCCCTCCCTCTCCTCAAAACCAAAAAGGCGTGCTCCGCTGGTTGGTCTGGGGACTCGGGGAGCACCTCTCTGTACCGATTGTTCCCCGCAGAGGCAAATGCAGTGTGGAGATGTGCTTTCACTCGACTTCAAGACGTGTCTTCGCATCTGCACCCGCCCAGAGAGGCACGGGAGGGAGGTGCGGTGTCGGTGCATAACACGCGCGCATGGCCGACATGGCTCTGACCAGCGACTTGGCTGGCAAGCTGGGTCAGCGAAAAAGGCACCGCGTCTGCTGCGTCTCGCCACCGGCGAATTGAACCGCTCAGTTCTCGGCTTTTTCTGAACTGCATAGAGTCCTACCGTGTAAACTCCCGACGCGAATCGATCGACGGCGGGCTGCGTTTTTTGAGAGGTAGACCGCCGCCAACCGTATTCTTGACACACCGGGTCCCCAAAGATATCGTCTACGGCCGTTGGCTGTGACTGAACTAGAAGCGCATTTGAATGGACAGATCACGAATGATCCCGTGGTAAGCCGATGTTGAGGACGGTGCCGAACATATTTCGGACTGGTCGTTCTCCGCCTCTTGGCCTACTACCGTGATGGTCCACGGATGCCGTCCCGCCAAGGGTGTCTTGCCCTGCCGCCTAGCCGACCGCCGCCGATGGCTAGCCGTCAATCGCCCGTCTACAGGATTGCACCACCAGGTTGCTGATGCCAGCTCGAATTTACTTTTTTGCAAAAGGCGCTCTAGCCGCAGTCAACTTGTAGCACACCCTTAACCAGTAACCCAGTGCAGCAAAAGGTAGTAAATTCTGTGAAGGCGAAGGACCCGGGCAGCCGGAGGCAGCCAGAGGCTGAAAGGTCTTGCACTCTCACAAGCCAAGTTCCATATGGTGTTTGTGCATCAACGGCCACAAGCTTGATAGAAAAGATGGGTGCCGATATTTGTGGCATCAGAAAGCCTAGGTATGTCTCAAATCCCACCTTGTCGGCCGAGGGCAAATATCGGAAAGCAGCTGAATACATCTAGCGAGTGGCAGTTGAAATGGCCAAATGAGAACATTGAACAGAAGACACCGATGTTGAAACTTTGTGCGGATCGGAGAAAATCGGCCCCACTTCGGGAACGTGATGCGGTGCTGCCCGGGCGACTTTTTCTGTCTTTTTTGGTCAACGTGCATAGTCAACCCCATGGAGAACATACATATGTGACCTAAAGTACCGATAAACATCCGTAGCATTTCACGGGGTAGGAGTGAGAAGGTAACCGAGTCAGTCCACGCCCATCTGGGCGGTAAGCGCTGAGGTGCAGTGGGATTTTCCGCCGGGTGAAAGGCAGGTGAGGCCGCCGACGATGGGAGTGTGTTGAGCTATTTCCAGATTTTAGAGTTGCCTGTGACGGAAAATATCCCGCTGCCCGGAGGAGAGAGATTGGCGTTTGTTGTTGGTATCGGGCCGTCCAAGCCAACCTTGCAGTGGATGGTTGCGTTTGGCAACGTGATGGACCTGCGTCCTGGGAAATGAAGTCGCCGGATAAAGTCCATCTTGATGAAGTCTCATGTGCCTTTCCATGTGCCTACCTGCATGAGGACGACTGAAGCTGAGATGATGTGCGCGGCAATGCTTTGAAGGCCTGATCTGCTTCTGAACGGTGGCAAGCCTCGGGACGATGTGAGGCTGACAAAAAATCTCGCAATCGGGTAGAAACCAGCACGTGGACCTTTATGAATAGTGTCATCTTGCCATGGACTTCCAACGACAATGCGATGCGTGAGATAGGGGTCGATCCAGGTGCATGTGCCCAACCGCCGCAACCGTCCATGGTGGCCGCGCCAAACGCGTAGTCCACACCAGTCTCATCTCGTGCATCGCTTGATCTCTTGTTATCCTCACGTGGAGCTGACCATCCACAACGACCATCCGTTGATCCATCACCACCTTTGGGATCATCTGGGGTTGTCCACTAGCGGGCCGTCAACGACTCAAGCATTGCTATGACCACCGTTTATCTTGTGGGATAGACGCTGTAGCCGAGAGATGTACAGATGTAGCGATGGGATTCGAGATCCGGAAAGGCAGTTGGTCCTGAATATCTCCTCCCAAGCTGGACGATCGATCTGTTGGAACTTGAACGTCTGTGGTGCTACCATGCGGCATGTGGTGAGCAACTGTTGCAAAACATGGTCAAATTACGACTCAAGCCCAAGGAGAAAAGCCCGGCAATCGAGTCCGAATTTCGAAAAGACTCACGACAGTTGAGCACCGGGTTTGTTTTCTAGCGAGGTGGAATGACGTGCTCTTGCGAGCGATAACTCGACTAAATCGCCAGAGCCCCATCTGTCGTAGCCGACCATCGTCGAAGGGATGACGGGTCCATTGAGTTTCTGACAAACCTCAACTTGGCGCATCGTGAATGTGTAAAGTACAAGCTGCAACGGGCGCCAGCCAGGACCAGGGTCTCCGAACTAATCGCACACCCTGAGGGGCCCTTATCCTGAGTACCTGCGACTCGCAAAAGGCTAACAAGACCCTTGATGCCTAGGTTTACCTGGTGCAGAATGGCGGGCAAAGCCAGTAGCCAGTCATGTTGCAAAGAAGCGTCTTGGTGGGAAAAGGGTCCGCGGGCTTGACATGGACTAGCGGGCGTGAACGCATAGAAAAGCCACAGCAATGACGCATGCCAAGACCCAAGTCTAAAGAGTGAGGACATTCGCAGTCGGACTGAGTTCCTTGGGTTGCTGATTGTACTCCTTGTCCAGTCAGAAAGCGTAAAAGTGTCTGCATGCCGTTTTCTCAAGGAGTCTCCTCAATCCCTAGCCAATTGGCGAATGTGCCTGGCTCCGCCGCAATGGAGTCCTCAAGAGACTTTGCTTTTCGTATGTACGGATACGTACACTACGTATGTGATAGTGGGATTACTGGGGTTTCCCTTAATGACTACTGGCACTTTCAAGTTGTGACTAGCGCAACATCGTGAGATGGGCCAGGATTGAGGCGCCCAATCCATCCAGTAGGATAATTAATTCCAGGCGTTATCAAGGCACGCTCTCTCGCAGGACACAGATGTGCCCCGCGGGTTTGCTGTGCAATGGTGGCTTATTTCGAAATGGAGTACATCGACTGGCTGGCCGATTTGCTTGAGCGCACAGTTGAAGTAGTACACGATGGTAGGATAACGTCTGGTAAGCTGTAACGCGACTGCTGTAGTATCTAATGTGATACATAGCCAAACATCCAAAGTGGTATAGACTCAATCTTTCTTGGACCGTTGAGATCATATTCGATTTGCTGGAGCGATACATCGACGTCATTCCGTCCCTTAAGATGTTTGCGAGGTTTCTTTTGCTACACTGTCGACGCATGGGACGGTTGGTGACAGACATGCCGTGCGGCGCCATGCAATGCACAACAACGCCCAACAAACGCAGCATGCATTTTAAGTCTTCAGACGGACGTCCGAGCTGTAGTCCCCGCGGTCGCTGAGGCTACTTGAGCAGAGGGGGGATCCCTTGCGCTGATCAGCATGGGGACTGCCTGTCAAGGCAATGACGGTGATGATCGAGCCTCGATGTAATCGGAGGCCATCGGGCGGGAGAAGCCATGGGCCGGCACATTCTGTGACATGAATGCGAACTCAATGGTCTCTAGCACCTGTATCCGGGTGGTTGGCACATGATTTGGAAGCCAAAGCAAGCGATGACGACAATACACTTTGACGATTGAAATGTGCCTGTTCCTAGGCTTCGCTTTCACTGTCCCAAATTGCTGGACCTGACCGAAAAAGGATAGCGAGAAACGCCGTGGCAGAGTAGCAGCCGCCGTGGTTCGGGGTTGGCGTACCTGTGGTGCGTTAACCCGGGCGTGCTGCGTTAGTAGAGGCCACGAGGGACTGAAGCAGAGCACAGCAGTTGGAAAATGATGTTGACAACACCAGCCTTCAGCCGAGGGAGTTATTTGGCAGCGAGAATTGGAGGTATATGAAAGATGATATGGGCGCCTCCGGCCGCCAGACGCTCGCTGCCCTGTGGTGTTGAGATGGTTCGCTGTACACAGTACGCAGCCACTGGAAGACTACTAGGGCTAAGCTAGCTGTTCAACATTGCTGAGAAGAGGAATATCTTGCTTCGAGCCTCATAAATCAAGTGCAACCTGACCTGTGTTGCTCGTTTCGTGGAGTGTATCACTACAGCATCGAAAGCTATTGGGTGCTCCTGTGGCTGGTCCCGCCGGGAAGCCAAAGTCTGTAACGTTGACAGGTAATTTGCATAGTGTCGCGAGTACAGAGAGGAGGACCGGCATCCTGTTGGAGGAGCGCATGCACCAGTATTATAGAGGGTATGCCGGCATCTTGTGTGTTCGGTACACAGCATCGGATGTGGTGGTTGCTTAGCCGGACGCAGTCTGCAACGCGACCGAAGGATGCTTCCTACCTGTACAGTCAGCCAAAGGAATGATGATTGGATTTATGCCAACTCCATGTGATACCTCTGGTTAGGACAAAAGCGAGAGTCGCAACACTGTTATCTGGCGGCTTGCGATGCCGAAGACATGGGAAACATGGTCGGTGACAGTGGGCACCAGGCCGGCGGAGAGACGGAATCAGCGAGAGTTTGAGACGGGCGTGGGCGGGGGATTTCGGGCCAGAGCTGCGCCAGATACCGCAGACCGCAAACGGAAGTGTCGGGAGTGCCGTGGTTTCCTTGGGCAAGACGGATAAGCGTCTCCACAGATAAGGGACCCACCGTTTGAGAGGATGAAGGGAAGGAACAAGGAGCGGGGGGCAAGAGCCAAGTAAGTACCCTCTTCAGGTACCTTACTCGAGGTACAAAGAGAAGAAGGAGGTACCGAAGGGTGTACCTCAGACTCTCGAACCTCGAGGAAGGAGCAGTTGTGATATCTGTCGATGATTCGCCGATTTGCTCGTCGACTCGAGTGGGCAAGTGCCATCTCCATACGGGACCCAATGTCAGCCGTCTGTCTTCTGTTCTTTCCCGAGTCCAGACACAGAGGTAATTTCATAGTTGCGCCATTGAGGAGAAGGAATACTGGGGGCAGGGCCGTTTTCTTTGGAGACCAGAAACGGAGACGACCCCCACCAGAAACACGATGCTGGGCCCGGGTGGAGGTATCTTCTGGTTGACACAACGTGGAGAAGTACATGTTCCAGCAGATTCCGGATGTCTCTCGCCTCTACACGACGGACCCTCTCAAGCAATCCCAGGTTCAGACAGCCACAACCGCAAGACATCATCGTGAAGTGTCATTCCACGGCATTCAACACACACGCAACGTGCTCCAGTTTGGTGACACAACATGAGCATAACCACATTCGACTATCGGGGCTCAACTCGGCCTAATCCACTCAGCTATCCATATCGACTGCTCAGCTCGATTACTTCATCCAGGCATCACCAAGGCGGCAAGCAGACAACAGGATCATAGTGAAGAGTCATTACATGCCGAGCATACCTACTACACAGGCAGGGAAGGAAAGCAAGCGAGAAGCGATGGGCAATCGAAGCTGAGCCCTTGGAACACGGCTTTCTCCCGTTGACGAATCATCCTCACCAAGGTCAACAAATCCAGACTCGCGTTCGGGATCGCAGGCAGAATCTCACTTCCCAAATGTCCCGCCTGCGTCTTGTCTTGATGTCCCTTTTTCGCGCAAGAGGTTGCACCCTTCATGCAGGTGTTCGTCGGCAACTGTGGGCTGTGGAGGGCTCCAACAGCCTGAGGAATACACGGGGACACGGGGAGAGCAAAGAGGTACGTACCTAGCGCCTCCGCCGTACCGCATTCTCCTTCCAAACCTTGGGCCCAAGCATCGCCGGTTCTGGTTCTGGTCCGCAAAATGCACCATCCATCACCTTCCGTACAATACGAACTGGTCCAACCATCACCACGGGGCTACCTTCACGAGGCGGACCGTATTGGCCGATGAAGCCCCATATCTTCGGGCCAAAAGCAGTCGAAGCATACCAACGCCGCCTGAGCTGAGGCCCGGAATTTCCACTTCTTGTCGTCTTATCGCTCTCGGATTCTCCAGCCATGACTGGTCCTGATGAGCCGCAGTCCTCCTTCTGGCACCCCACAGCCTCCGGCCTGCAAACCACAAAACCCAACAGAGTTGCCGCCACCGTACGAAGGTCCCTACAAACACGCTGGCCATCTCTCCGAATTTCCGCTGCACTTGGCCCTGTTGGTCACCGTCGGCGTCAACAAAGCGAGAAATTGCGGATCCCAATCGCCTGGGCGCGGCGACGACAAACCCCAAAGTGGCGCCATGTCGACACCTCCACGAATCGCAGTCCCGCGTTTGTGGCCTGCATTCCAGGCAAGGGTCTCCCAGGCGGACAGGCCTGACGAGGAAGAACAGCCGCCGCCGTAATTTATCCCTCAAGCTCCAGATTCCACGGTAATCCGTCCCGTTTCATGGCTGAGTCTGAGTTCGCACATTTCGCCAGCACAAGCCGCGGGGCACGCCAAAAGAACAGAAGGAGGGGCCATCAATGATCAAGCCCACCCAGGATGGGGCCCCAGATGCCGTCTTCTGATTCGACCACTGATCTACATCCAACTCTCACGATCGAAGCAATGCCGCCTTCATCTAACTCTCTGACGAGTCTCCGGTTGATTATCGGACGTGGTATTGCATAGCGCTGAGCCAACTTACTTGCGCCGAGTGGCAGCCTGGCCCTTTCATCTGCCACGAATCCTGCGAATGCACTCTAACAAATCTATGCATTCTCCAATTTCCACGGTTCCTCGGCCCTCTCGGCGGGCCGTTGGACCATTCATCGTGAGGCGGCGCGGCGAAATTCAGGAACAGGCCATGGAGGCACCAGCCCCTGGCAAAACGTAGTGCGACTTGTCGGTAGCAGGTTACTGATCCACGATTTCGATTTGCGATCCGAGATGTTACGACAAGGGAAGAAATGCCTCTTCCAAACTACTCCGTACCCCTCCTTGGCAACCCTTTCGGATGCTGGATACACCGGTGTTGTTACTTCTCGATACACCTGCCGCATCGGCCAAGTCCACGCGCAATGTTCGATGTCCATAGCTATTGCCAACGGCAACACCAATTCTTTTCATAGCACATTAGATCGTTGCCGCGGCCAGCCACATGTCCCGAGTCGACTACCTTGCTGTTGACAATTCAGGGTCCCTGCGGTTCCAGGCCGGACGGAACCGGCAGGGAAATCCATCCATTTGTCCACGTACCCGTCCATCCACCACAACCTCTCAAGAGATGGAGGGATTCTGGGGGTTCGGTTCCATACGTAGTACAGCGGGCGTACGGTATTCTCCGTGGATAGGCCACAGTACCTAGTATTCAGGACCAGCCAGCATCAATGTCTCGGCTACCCTATTGCGAAGCGATACAACGAATGCTAAGGCACCGGAACACCAGGGCACCAAAAAGCCTCATTGTGTGTGTTTCCTGCAGACATACACACTCAGCACCACAAGCAGGCCTAGGCACACCTATTCCTTGAACTTCCAAGCACATGTGATGCTGGTGAAGGGCCACGGATGACCGTTTCGGGCCTTACTGCGTATCTTAGGTACTCGCCTCTCCGGGCTGCCATCACCTGTTACTCTACTGTCCTTTCCAGATTCAGTGGAGCTTCCTGTTCTATCGTTGTCTGACGGGCATGAGAGCCGATAACTTCCCACCAGCCAGAAGCGAAGACAGCAGAGAAGCTTTTCAGGAGCAACTTTGAAGGCAAGGCATGTGCTAATACAAGATGATTCCTCACATGCGATGTAGACACAGTCATCAGGCCGGCGTGGCTGACGCCGAGATGTCTCTGCCGTCTATCTGCAAACCAACAGGTATTAAGTGAACACTCAACAATGGTAGAGGGATAAAGGCAACCGACAAAGAGCTCATGATGATTGGCGAAGGATGCAAACCACGGACATCCTTTCTCCTCTTGATTTTCCTGTGCCTCAAGGCCTTTCCCCCATTCATCCACAATCGGCATCCATTCCAAGTCCAACCCAGCCTGGCCGAGGGGCAGCGAGTCTGCGACCCCTCCATGGACCACACTCCGTACCCTTGTCCCCTCTCAGCAGTTGCATCACTTTGGACTGCGCCCATTGTTGCTTTCTCCATAGTGTTTTCCTCTGACGGCACGCCCCCTTCTGCAATCACCCCTCAGTGGAGACTGTAGGATGTTCTCCGTACTTGTTGACGAAATGCTGCATGTTCGTTGGCTCAAGGGGCGGTAGCCAGAGAGCTAAGGCGGCGCCGACCCCGTTTCAATGAAGCGGAGCCTTGTGGACGAGGTGACGGGATGGACGCAAGAAAGCTGGCTTGTCTATTTGCTGCAAGGCCAGGAAATACTGGGGATGATGGCATGGCTGGGGTTGAAGGGGGATGCGGCGTTATGTCATTGCTCTGGGGGCAGTCCTTGACCATTGACACAGACTCTCTAAGGTCTTTTGGTGGGAGCCCGCCCAGATGTACCCAGTACTCCGGGTACGTGATGATCTCAGCGTGGGATAAAGGAGTACATGGGCGATACGTACCTGCCCTCCCGGCGCCCGATGTACCTTTATGTGCGATGCACCACACAGAAGTACCTGAGATGACCTTTCCTCATCCTTACGTCCCGTCATGGACGACGTACCTATTGCATGGGTCCCCCTCCACTCCTTCATGCTTTCCCCTTCCAGCCGATGCCCCCACTGTAAATGAGCCTTTCACACGTCAAGGCCATCCCATGGTGCCTTCCCAGACACACTCGCCGTCCATTACATCGTCGTGGTCCTTCTCGTGAAGGCGACACGCTCAGATTATAAAGACAACCTGTTCCCCCCTTTGATCACAGGCTTTTCTTCTCACCATTCCATTCAATATCCCACTCACATACTCGATCTTGAGCGATCTTGATAAACCAAAACATTTCGAGGCTCCAAACAATCGCCTTTTACCCTATTCCTAAACTATATCCAGCAAAACTCCACCCTTCCAACACCCACACCTTACACACACGCCCAACATGTCAACACAACAATTCACTAAGAAGGCCGTCCACTTCGGCGCCGGCAACATCGGCCGTGGATTCGTCGCCTGCTTTCTCCACAACTCCGGCTACGAGGTCGTCTTCGCCGACGTCGCCGATGCTCTCATTGATAAGCTGAACGAGACCCCTTCATACCGGGTTATCGAGGTCGGTGCTGAGGGTACCAACGAGAACACAATTACAAACTACCGCGCCATCAACTCAAGAACACACGAGGCAGAGCTGGTCGAGGAGATTGCCACGGCTGATGTCGTCACGTGCTCCGTCGGCCCAAACATCCTCAAGTTTATCGCCCCCGTCATCGCCAAGGGTATTGACAAGCGTCCCAGCGACCTGGCACCCATCTCTGTCATTGCCTGCGAGAACGCTATTGGCGCCACCGACACCCTTGCTGAGCACATCAAGGACCCTCGCAACACTGCTGCCCACCGCTTGGAGGACCACCACGAGCGTGCACGGTACGCCAACTCCGCCATTGACCGCATCGTTCCTGCTCAGGACCCCAATGCTGGTCTCGACGTCACCCTCGAGAAGTTCTACGAGTGGGTAGTCGAGCGTACACCCTTCGAGGAGATTCCCAGCATTGAGGGTATCAACTGGGTCGATGAGCTCGCTCCTTTCATTGAGCGCAAGCTTTACACCGTCAACACTGGCCACGCTACTGCTGCCTACCACGGTTACAACCGCGGTAAGCGCACCGTCTACGATGCACTTCAGGACAAGGCCATCATGGCCGAGGTTCGTAAGGCTCTCGAGGAGACCAGCAACCTGATCATTAGCAAGCACGGCATCGACGAGAAGGCCCAGCGTGAGTACGCTGCCAAGATCATTCGCCGCATCGGCAACCCCCATTTGGAGGACGCTGTTGAGCGTGTCGGACGCGCGCCTCTCCGCAAGTTGAGCCGCAAGGAGCGCTTCGTCGGCCCCGCGGCCGAGCTTGCCGAGAAGGGTGAGGACTGCACTGCTCTGCTCCGCGCAGCTGAGATGGCGTTCCGCTTCCAGGACGTTGAGGGTGATGATGAGAGCAAGGAGCTCTCCAAGCTCATGTCTGAGAATTCCCCCGAGGAGGCTGTTACCAAGATCTGTGGCATCCAGTCTTCGGAGAAGATTCACCCCATGTTGGCTGCTGTTGTTCGCAAGGTCCAGGCCGACAGTGAGGAATGACTCACCGGAAAGCTTTGATGTGTAACGATTGACGGGCATGATTCTTTCGGCGTTTTAGCATATATCACTGGGACAAGCATGGAGTTTGAGGATACTAAGAGAGCGCAGGTTTAGCGCAATTTCTGAGCAAACCCGAGTTAAAGGGTAGGATCAAGATCAATAGATCTGAGCTACAAATTCAAACACTATTTCCAAACAAGAGAACCCATCTGCCTCGCGAACCGCGAATTGTGACTCCGTGCATCACTTATGAAAATAAACTGGTGAAGGGTGTGTATGCGACATCGGGAGAAGTGCTTAAGTTGCTGTCCATGGATCTTGCATATGATAAATGTACATCAAGTAAATTCGGCAGACTCTGCTTGAATCCCAAATGTCAAAGTTGCATGTAAACTTCCTTATGGAAAAAGAGTCGCCGCAAATTCTTACCGACTGCCTTCTGAGGGGATTCAGAAACCAGGTATCTACTTCAGTAAGGTATATACCGCAGCCTGGAAGTGAGAGGCTGGTGTGTGGCCACTTACACCTTACTTGAGTTGTGGCTGATGATGTGGGTGTGGCTTTGGCTGTCAGATAAGATAAGCGATGCAATTGAAGGGCACCTCAGTTTACGTGGCTCAAATGTATGTGCCTTAGGCAAAAGCCACATCATTAAGGCACCAATCAGCTCCTGAACCTGGCGACGGTAGGGACACATCTGTTGAAGCTCGAAATACCGACTTGGCCAAAATTGCGCCTGCCAAAGCTCTGGAAGCCATCAATTCCCACGACACTAGCTGACGAGGCTCCCCGACTCTTTCCTCCGCGACCGGCTTCCAGCGGCTTCTGCTAATCCTCTCTCCTTTTCTCGAATTAGTCGGACTGCCACGTATGATTCCCCTTTAGGTGTCCTATCCAGCGCAAGAACCACTCTTCCCCCACTTCGTTTCTCGAGGACACCATCACCTTTCCTTCAACTTTCTCCCTTGCTGGTATTCAGGCATAGGTCGTCAACATGAAGGTCGACGTGAAGGTACGAACCAGACCGAATGGAATTCCTCAGCTCTGCGCATTGGTCGAGCAAGAGCTATTGGGTTAGCCAGAGCTGCAGCTGCATAGCTCTCGCCGACCTGTCGTCCCCTGAATAGCTCTGGGTAGCTGACTTATTCTTTCCAGCGACAATTGTTCGCCCGCAGCGAGCGGGTGAAGGGCATTGACTTTCACCCTCAAGAGCCATGGATTCTTACGACTTTGTACAGCGGTCATGTCTACATCTGGTCATACGAGACTCAGCAGATCGTCAAGACCTTCGAGCTCACCGATGTCCCTGTCCGAGCCGGCCGATTCGTCGCAAGAAAGAACTGGATTGTCTGCGGTTCCGATGACTTTCAGATTCGTGTATACAACTACAACACCTCAGAGAAGATCACCTCCTTCGAGGCCCATCCCGATTACATTCGCGCCATCGCCATTCACCCGACACAACCTTTCGTGCTGACCGCCTCCGATGACATGACGATTAAGCTCTGGGATTGGGAGAAGGGCTGGAAGTGCGTCCAAGTCTTTGAGGGCCACGGCCATTACGTTATGGGCCTCGCCATCAACCCCAAGGATACCAACACCTTCGCTTCCGCATCCCTTGACCGTACTGTCAAGATCTGGAGTCTCGGCTCGGCGACGCCCAACTTCACTCTCGAGGCCCACGAGGCCAAGGGTGTCAACCACGTCGACTACTACCCTCACTCTGACAAGCCCTATCTTCTGACGACATCCGACGATCGCACCGTCAAGGTCTGGGATTACACCACCAAATCTCTGATCGCCACCCTCGAGGGCCACACGAACAACGTCTCTTTCGCATGCTATCACCCCGAGCTGCCAGTCATCATTTCCGGTTCCGAAGACGGCACCATTAGGATATGGCACGCAAATACATACCGATTCGAGCAGTCTCTCAACTATGGCCTGGAGCGCGCATGGTGCGTTTCCTACCAGAAGGGCAAGCAAGGCGTAGCTGTTGGTTTCGACGATGGTGCTGTCGTTGTGAAGCTGGGTCGTGAGGAGCCAGCCGTGTCAATGGATGCGTCAGGAAAGCTTGTGTGGGCCCGCCACAACGAAGTCGTCTCTGCAATTATCAAGGGTGGAGGTATGTTGCGTCGAGCTTGAACCCCACACCTTTTGCTAACACCACTAGATGCCTCGATCAAGGACAACGAGCCCATTTCCCTTCCTGTCAAGGAGCTCGGTACCTGCGAAGTGTACCCCTCGACCCTTGTACACAACCCGAATGGTCGATTTGTCGCAGTCTGCGGAGACGGAGAATACATCATCTACACGGCTCTCGCTTGGCGTAACAAGGCCTTTGGCTCTGCGCTGGACTTCGTCTGGGCATCCAAGGAGAACACCAACGACTTCGCCATCCGAGAGTCGGCAACCAGCGTCAAGGTGTATAAGAACTTTGTTGAGAAGGCGGGTGGCCTCGATGTCGGTTTCCAGGCTGAAGGCTTGACTGGAGGTGTCCTTCTTGGTGTCAAGGGCCAAGGGGGTATCTCATTCTTTGACTGGCAGACCGGTGGTCTGGTCAGACGCATTGAGGTCGAGCCGAGAGAGGTTGGTTTCTTGCTGCGCTGCTTCGGTCCATGTGCTAATTTGAATAGGTGTACTGGTCTGATAGCGGCGAATTGGTTGCCCTCGCATGCGAAGACACCTTCTACGTCTTGCGTTTCTCGCGCGAAGCCTACGTCGAGGGTGTCCAAACCAACCAGATTGACGAAGATGGTGTCGAGGCCGCCTTTGAGGTCATCACGGACATCAACGAGAGGTAAGCGGTTTGTCTACGCCTCAAACAACTAGATGCTAATGCTCAAGTAGTGTTCGCACCGGAGAGTGGGTTGGAGATTGCTTCCTATACACCAACAGCACCAACCGGTTGAACTACCTTGTGGGCGACCAGACTTACACGGTATCCCACTTCGACCAGTCCATGTACATCCTGGGTTACATCCAGCGTGATTCAAGAATCTACCTGGCTGATAAGGACGTCGGTGTCACCTCCTTTTCCTTGTCCTTGCCTGTGCTCGAGTACCAGACTCTGGTTCTTCGTGACGATATGGAGACTGCACAAGAACTCTTGCACACGATTCCTGCAGACCAACTCAACAAGATCGCGCGATTCTTGGAGGGACAGGGTCACAAGGAACTTGCCCTGGAGGTTGCTACCGATCCCGAACACAAGTTTGACCTCGCTCTCGGACTGGGTCAGTTGGATACTGCTCTCGAGTTGGCGAGAGAGGCAGATGTTGAGCACAAGTGGAAGACAGTCGGAGACGCTGCCCTTGCCGGATGGCAGGTCGCCGTGGCGCAAGAGTGCTTTACACATGCGAAGGACCTTGGCTCGTTGCTCCTTCTCTACTCTTCCACATCCGACCGCAGTGGCCTGTCAAAACTCTCTGACCAAGCGCAAGAGGCCGGCGCTCACAACGTGGCATTTAGCTGCAAGTGGCTGCTAGGCGACGTTGCTGGCTGCGTGGAGATTCTTACCAAGACTGGACGGTTAGCGGAGGCTGTCTTGTTCTCGCAAACATACAAGCCTAGTCTGACGGCAGATGTCGTCAAGGAGTGGAAGGAAAGCCTCGAAAAGGGGAAGAAGGGCCGCGTCGCCAAGATGGTCGGTGCTCCGGTAGAAGACGAAGACCTGTTCCCCGAGTGGGACGAGTGGCTTCAACTCGAGAAGCAGGGTGGCGCCGCGCCTCAAGTTGCCGAGGTCACGAAGGTCAACGGAACAGACGCGACTGAGGAGGCCGAGGGGGCCGAGGAGGCAGAGGAGGCAGACGAGGCAGACGAGGCAGACGGGGCCGATGAGGACGCCGACGAGGAGATGGCCGAGGCGGAAGAGGATGAGGAGTAGGTAGCCGTGTGCTCGGTATCTCAAAACGCAATTTGATTAGGGACGGTGCGGGGATCGTAAAAGGCCTAGATGTCGAATGGCCCTGCCTCGACGGGCGTTGACGGTAATGATCATGCCTTGCAAATAAATGGAAGATGTTTTTGTGTCATGACGTTACAGTCTCGCCAGTAGATCCGTATGTAAAAGTATATTATAACATGAAGTCTTTGAAGTAATGATGTTCCAGTAGTCGTGGTTCGAAGTCTGTGGTCAGGAGCATATCTCACACACGCTGACGTGAATGATAGTTTTCGAAAATATCGCCCATGTCGTTCACAGTAATGATCTCAAACCTGTTGACATCCATGGCCTTCTGTTAAAGGGCATGGCAGATAAGTCCTAGCCACATTGAGTCCGCCTTACCCGAAACCACAACGTTCAACCTCAATAAACCAAGTTCACCTCCCCTTCTGAAGCCGTTCTTAGTGCCCAATCTTCAACACGGTCGAGACCCCAGATACATGTAAACAAGTGCCTCGCAAACTCATCAACATCCGCCGCGGCCGTGTTATGAAGTAGCCCATCGCTATCAAGAGAAGGCACAAAGAGATTCCGATCGCCGCAGCCGTTGGCGTCATCATCCTCGCTGCACTCCGCCCCCGGACGATCGGCAGCAGCATCAACTCCGGTACCGGTACCACCTCTGCCTCGCCCGGTCCTGGCCCCCTTCCCGGGCGTCTCTCGACAGAGCGCCGCCCATCGCGGAGCCGAGGGCGCATCCCAGAGGCCCGCACGGGCGGTGAAGAGGGCGCCGCCTGAGCACTCGCCCCATTTCCCCTTGAGGGCGTTGTACACGCCCAGGGTGCAGACGACGATGATCCAGGTGCGGCGGACAGATTCGGAGAGGACCCAGAGGTTCCAGGTCCAGAGATCGCGGTTGAATACTTCTTCTTTTGGGTGATTGGGCTTGTCGGTGTTACTGTTTCTCCCTGGTCTGGCGGCGTTGGCGGCGTTGGTGTTTGCTGTGACTTGGTCTGCTAGGTCCGAATCCCTTTGTGCTTGGCATTTCCATGTTGAGGGGGGGCATTGGCTCCTGTAGAGAGTGTCGGCGTCTCTTTGGGCGGATTCCCATAGTTGTTTTGACCAGAGATCTAGGGTAGGCAGGTGTTCTTCGGCGGCGGCGCGTAGGCTTACTGAGCCGTCGAAGAGGCGGATGATGGTGTAGACGTAGAGGGCATGCACGCGAGCTAGATGATCTCTCGTCTCGAGTAAAGGGACGGACATGGAGTCATTGCCCTCTACCGCGGGCTGACTTGCCAGCAGGGCCGTGACGCGTTCATCCAAGATTCGATGGACAAACGCCTCATTCAAAGACGTCTTGTGGAAGTACACCGACGCCGCGGCAAAAGCGTCCTGGACGCATGATGGGAAGTGATTCCCCTCGGTGTGAAGACTGCGGTGGATAAAGGGGTTGTGGCCGTCCATCACCCACCGCCGGACC
Source organism: Colletotrichum lupini (assembly GCF_023278565.1). Lineage (NCBI taxonomy): Eukaryota > Fungi > Ascomycota > Sordariomycetes > Glomerellales > Glomerellaceae > Colletotrichum > Colletotrichum lupini. The sequence goes on along the minus strand of NC_064673.1, from coordinate 3,860,955 downwards.
CAGGCCTGCAGACCGCGAGTGAAGTTGGCCAGGACGGAGACAGGGTAGGCGTCGCGTGGGGGCGCAGGCCAGTGGTCTATCCTCCATGTTTGGGGGGCGAGGAACCACTGGCTTCCTGCGAGGGAGGCGGCTACGGAGGATTTGAGGCGAGGGTAGTCTGGTTTGGTGATGTATGGTTCATGATGTAGCTGCTGCTGCGGAAATGTTGCGGGTTTTGGTGGCGGGAGGGAGAAGGCTGTTGCTGGCGAGAGAGGGAGGTTTGGGGTGGTGAAGTCCAGGTCTGACCAGGGCATGCTCCAGATGCCGTTTGTCAGAGGAGATGCGTCGAAGAGGAGCGTATCTGGCATCGCTGCCGGGATGGAGTGCTGCTGCTGAAGCGATGCCGGGGCCGGTGCCGGTGGGTCAGAAAACGGGAGCGGCTTGAAGGTCTCGGGCCGCCGGCGTCGTTTTGTGACGGGGTAGTGGCAGTCTACGTCGCGGTCGTCGCAGCGGGAACATGATGGTAGGCCTTTATCGCAGCGGCGTTTGGATTCTGTGCATGCTATGCATGCCTTTTGCTTGGAGAGGCGAGTCATTTCTCGATGCTTGCTTACTTGGGTCGACAATGGCGCTTTGCTCGAGTTACATCAAATGAGGTGCTCAGCCGTCAAAATGTGGTTTGGTTTGTATTAAGCCGTGTTTGTCATCACAACGATCTCGCAACAGATCCGAGACCATGATTGCTGAAGCAGAGACCGGGCAGGAGAACCTTTGAGTTGAGAGGATGACGGCATTTGTCAGCGCTAACAACCCAGGCGCGGGCTCGGGACGCCGTAAGCAATGTACGGAGTGGGGCCACCGCGCAGCGCCGGTGCGGGTTTTGCGGGTTTTCGGCGGAAGACTTGCGGGAAACTTGCGGGAATTCTGTGCGGGTGGTTTGCGGACTCGACCTCCCGGCTGCAGCGATTGGGCACGTCGGATTTGAACGGATTTAGCCACCAAAAGGTTTTTCGATGGCTAATATGATGACAAACGATGGATCTACAACAACGTTGAGCGATTGATCACGTCTTTGCTGATTGAATTGGTGAGAATGAAGGGCTGGTGTTTGTGCTACCAACAGTGCTGGGAAACGATATAAGACTGCGATGATTCTGCCAAATGATGTATCCCTCAGATTCTGAAACCAGATCATCAGCTTCTTCAATCTTGACATCACATCAAATCCAATAACACCTTAAACCCCCTATAGATACATCAAAGAAACCTTCAACACGACTCTCAACATGGACAGCGATATTGGCGCCGCCGCTTTTGCAGCACTGACTTCCACCTCCATCTACGAGACCGGAATAACCTTCACCAAGAAGGAGCACAAAAAGCCCTACCCAACCATCTTCCCTTCCCGCCCAGAGCTCTCCCAGGCAGGACGAACAGTCCTCATCACTGGCGGCTCAGCTGGCATCGGCTTCGCCATCGCAAAGGGCTTCGCGCAGGCCCATGCCAAGCGCATCATTATTCTCGGCCGCCGCCGGAACCTCGTTGACGAGGCAGTCTCGGAGCTCAAGAAGGAGTTTCCCCAGGTGCAGTTCGACGGATACTCCAGCGACGTAGATGACCTCGCAGACGTCGAGAAGCTCTGGAAGGGCTTCGAAGAGGACGGCACCGTCCTTGATGTCCTTGTTCTCAATGCCGCCAAGGTTTCGGAACATGGGCCCATCTTGTCTCTTGGGAGAGATGAGGTCTGGAGCTCCTTCACTATGAACGTCCGCTCACTCTTGGATCTCTCTGAGAAGTTCTACAAGCAGAAGAATGGCGAAGGTCGCCAGAAGGTATGCAAGCTCAATACAGTGCGTGACGGAAGTCAGAACTGACAGGATGGCTACAGTTCCTCGTCAACGTATCTACGGAAGCTAGTCACAACTTTACCAAATCGGGCCCTTGGCCTGCTTACAGCGCGAGCAAGAACGCAGGAACGATGCTGATCCAGATGATTGCCAAGGATACCCCTCCCGAGAAGATGCAGGTTCTCAACTTCCACCCGGGTGTGGTGCATACCTCGGCTTTCAAGAACGCTGGGATTCCCGAGGACATCTATCCGTTTGATCATGGTATGTGTAGTCCGAGATCAAAGAAAGTGGTGTGCACCTGCTAATCATGTCTGGCTCATAGTTGACTTGGCTGGAAATTTTGCCGTCTGGGCCGCATCTGAGGAGGCGCGCTTCTTGCATGGCCGCTTTGTCTGGGCCAAGTGGGATATTGATGAGCTCAAGAGCGGCGTGATTGGGGAGAAGATCCAGAACAACGATCACTACCTCAAGGTCGGCGTCGTTGGACTCCAGGAATAGGTTTTCCTTTCGAGTTCGTGGTCAAGACAGGGGCAGCAATAGACATACGAAGACAGACTACACTGAATTCCATTCAATCTTCACGTTATAATATCGCTTGATATGCTCCCCAGAAGTTTGCAATGCCATTCGGAAATATTCTCATCTAGCTTCAGTCCACGTGCGCACGGGCAAGATTGAAGGAGTCGCGAAGAATGCCACGGGGACCCGAGGACTGCCAGGTCGTTGGCATTCTGGGAAAGCTTCAATACCAGAGAAGCAGTTGGCGTAAGGCCGGAACATTGTTTGAATATGGTGGCGTTGAAACCTTTTTTCTCAAATCGTGACCCTTCTCATTGCATCGAGTCACACTCACGGGCCGCCAATATGTAGCTACTCGGCTAACGAGGATAGAGGCTCTCGCCAACCCATCTGTAGAACTTCGCAAGTCACACTCCTGTGACGGATCACTCACCTGCACAACAAGACACAGTTCGATCATTATTTTTCTTTTAAATTTCTCTTGCCTGCCAGTGTAAAGCACTCCGAGGTTTGCGACCGGTCTAGAATGCGTTTTAGGCCTCAAGTGACAGTAGTGAGATTCATTTAGAGAAGCATCGTGACTAACTACAGTGAGCCTGTTTGCCAGTAAGCCTCCTTTCTGAGAAACAAGAGGCGGGTATTACCGATCTCCTTTCTTGGACTCCCATCTAGGCCTCTTGAGTAGTGTGTAACAACCTAAAATAGCTCTAGGCAAAACATCTTCTAGCACTAGCTACGCCATTTCCCCTGATTTGGCTATCTTAGTGCCTTGCACCGAAACGAAACTAGAGCCAGGTTGAACAAGTATTCTTTAGCCAAACGTTTCTTCGAATGAGCTGCAAGTCATCCTCCTTTAGTAGTTCGGGTTAGCTGAAGGGCTTGTTGCCATTTCATAAGCCATGGCTAAGATCCTCTCAAAAGCCAGGATGACGCCGTCAGTCATCGGCATGCCGCTTTGACGGCACCCAGCTCACTTCTCATGAAGCTTGTCTTCCCCATGATTGAGCTTTCTAGTCGTTTGCGTGCACTAGGTAGAGAGCACGGTCGTGGACGGTGGCAGCGGATTGAAGCCAGGAATCCTTATTTTCATGCTTGAAATTAAGCTACACCAAAGTAGTGTCCAGGGGCATGCGATCCGTCTTCATTCATTCTCATATTTATTGAGATGAAAACCGCAGTTTCGGTAACCCGACGTCCTCATCAACTTCATTCCGTTCCTCCAACAACATAACCTATCCATTGGTACTCATTTGTATATCTCAACTCACAGTCTTTACCAGATCTCACACTCACTTCCCACAACATGTACACCAAGACCGCCCTGATCGCCGTCCTGGCCGGTTCAGCGACCGCCGTCTTCGACGTCAGACCGGACCGCATCCGTCGCGATGTCGTTCCCCGTCAGACTGAGCTCTCCGCCGACCCATGCCTCAATGCCCTAGGCACAGTCTACGCCAACGCACCCACTCCTCCTCCCAAGATTCTCTCCTATGAGATGACTGCTCCTCCTCAAACCGACCCTTGCAGCATCACTGTCCCTGCGGAGCTGAGCGCCGAGTACTCGAGCTATACCTCGGAGCTTCTGAGCTGGGTCGACGCCAACTCGGCCTCGATCGCGTCGGCAGTGTCCGTTTGCTCCACTCTCTCCGAGTTTGAGACCGAGATCCCGCTCTGCACGGCGGAACTCGGTAGTGGTGCTACGGAGTCTGGCTCTTCTGCACCAAAGACCACGGCTGCTGGCGGTGATTTTCCCAAGTCTACCGGCGAGACAAAGACTGGAGCTGCCGCTGGCACAGGTGCCGGTGTCACAAGCGGCCGTAACAACCCAACGCAGGTTCCCGTCAACGTTGGAACCCGTCAGACCGGCATGATCGCAGCCGCTGCCGTTGCCGCTGGTCTTGTCGGTGTTGCCGCGTTTTTGTAAAAGGGTTATGGACATACTTGCAACGCGGAAGAAAACACTAGGCATGAACTACAGAGGTTGTCAAAATTGTATACGTAAAATTTAATTTTATACAAGAATCTATGTCGTCACTACAAGGTACGACTTGGTCACCATCTTGACTCCTGACATCTGGCACGACTCGCATTCAGAGACGAGTGTAAGCCGATCACTAATCAACCCTTGAAGGGCCTGACCTCCCATGGAGTGGCTACAGCCATGGCAGTTGTGCACTTGGCCGCCAGGGCAGCCTTACCCTCATCACTAGTGGCGGAAACGCAGGGCGTCCCAATGTCTCCCTTGATACCGTCGCAGAGAATGACGGGGTCACCACCGCACGGGGTAGTGATGTTGAAGTTCTTGAACTGAATGTTGTCGCAGACGGCGTTCGGGTTGGTGGAGCAAGTAAGCTTAGCGACAGCACGGCCGTACTTGCCGCTCGAGTATCCAGAGAAGTTCTCAAACAGAATGTTGCTGATGTTCATCTGGGAGGGGTACGCAGCGCAGGTGGTGGCGTTGATGTTGAAGTAGCACGAGTCAATGAAGGCCGTGTACTCGTTGTTTGCCTGCCAGAAGTTGCGGAAGGTGACGTTGTCGATAAAGCCGTAGCCAATGTTGGGGCCGGCCCAGGTCTTGAGGCGGGCACCGTGCTGGCCGTTGAGCATCCAGACGTTCTCAATGACGACGTCCTTGACGAAGCTCTTCTCGCCGGCGTACTGACCAAGAGATCCGATGGACTGTCCGTGGGTGCCGTTGCAGTACATGGTGTCGACGTGGACGTTGGTGGCGTTGGACTTGGGGGAGAAGCAGTCGTCACCAATGTTCACCCAGGCGCGCTTGACGCGGACATCTTCAACGTTCAGAGAGTCGAAGAAGTCGGTGTTCTTGGGCTCGGCAGTGTGGTTGTTGGTCTCGGCGGTGACAATGACGTCGGTGAAGGAGATGTCCTTGGCTAAACTTCTGTTAGCGCTGGGCATCTTGCAGTAATAATGGCGGCACCACTTACAAGTCACAATGAAGGTAGTCCAGCAAGGAGAGTCCTTGAAGTGGATGCCCTCAATGGACAATCCGGTCGCGTTCTCCGCATAAAACAGGATAGGCCGGAGGTAGGCGTTTGTGGGGTCCAGAATCCTAAAAGTTTGTTAGAGATAAGCTTAAAGCAAGTCAAGGGTCTGTCGAAAGCTTACTCAAGACCGGCAAACTCGTTCCACCATCTCTGACCGTTGCCGTTCAAGACACCCTGGCCGTACAGCTTGACGTCCTTGCCTCCCCACTTCCAGAACATGATGGAGTTCTGGAACGGATGGTGGAAGGCATTGGCCTGCCAGTACGGGGTGTCGTTGGTGAACTTGATCTCACCCTCCCAGTGGACGTGGATATCATTGAGCCACGTCAGATCGAGAGGCTTGCCAATGATGAATGTCTGGTTTGCGGGGAGGTGCAGAGTGCCGCCGTTGTTGGCCAGCTTCAGGCCCTCGACAAACTCGTCAGAGACGTCATCCAGGTCGTTCTCCGAGGCGCGCAGAGTGTAGGTGTTGCGGCAGCCCCTGGATCGCTTCTGGTAAGGGTGCTTAACGCGGAACTCGTCCACGTTGCGAGGGACGCCGGCCGGAATCAACTCGGCCGAGTAGGCAAGGGCGCTGCTGGCAGCCGCCAGGACGGCGAAGATGGAAGAGACTCTCATGGCTACGTGTGGGATTGAGTGGTGAGAGGGAAACACGCACACGAGGTTGAGTGGGATTGCCAAGTGAGTTGCCAAGTAAGGAGGCTGCTCGGGGGAGGTGATCAGCCATCCAGAACAACTCCCAGAGCGCGAGCGTCTTCATATACTCGTTCCGCTTGGCAATGGACCTGCATCGCCAAGTCACATTTCTTTCCCAATTGCTCTACACCCTAAGTGATCATCATGGCTATCAACAGCTCTTCGGCTATGAAAATATTCGACGTCTCTCCAAAGTCGGGGTAACATGGCAGGGGTAGAATAAGCAGCTAGTTGGGGCGATAGCAAGCTAGTCTCGCTACGCCCAGCCATCTGGAAATAACCAGGACGCACTGCGCGAAGGAGAAACAACACAACCCATTCCACCTATCAAGCCCTCGTTTCTCCTCTCGTTCAGCGTCCTGGTACTCCCGCATCAGTCCATCCGCGTAATCAGCAGACCGCCGCACCGGGTCTCTCGCCGGCCTCGCAGTAGCCCCAGGCTCTCCAGGCTCCCCCAGCCGTGCGCCCATGGGGTTTGAAGGGTTGACCAGCCTCGAACCCCATCGCGACGAGGGGGGGAAGTTGGGGAAGATGCGAGCCAACGAGCTTAAGCTGAGGTGGATTCGGAGATTGTGCAGGTTGCCTGCATGTCGGTTTCCAGGGTCGACTGCGCCGTCTGGTCTACGCGAGCAACTGATTGATGGAATTTCTAGACCGTGGTCAACGGAGAAAACTAGCCAACAATCGGATGGATTCGACTTGCGTCGTTAGTCGAGATTCCCCCGCACAAAGCCGCAATCTCCCCCAGTGATCCATCTCTTTGTTGGAAATTTTGCTCCCTTGTCAGTTCCCCCCCGCGTCGTGATGTGGATAGAGGATTGTGGAGGAACTGTGGAGGGTTGGCCAAGAAAGGACTCCTGTCCGTGGTCCCAACGCCCCAAAGCTTCAGTCAACTTGGTCGATGTCTTGGCCACTTGGGCCAGTTGGCATTTCTTTTTGCCAAGAAATATCATGTCTTGATTTCCGGAGGTAATTGCCGAAGTGAGCGCCAAGGCTTCAACCACGACCACACACCGTCTCTTCACGCGTCGTCCAGCGATATTGGTCTCAATGATCACAGCTTGCGAGAATATCATCCCCCGAGTTGTACGGAATTGGAGCTAAAATTGGGCAGAGATCATTTATTCTGTACTAAGCAAAGCCTCTGTCGTCCTACAGCAAGACCTCGGTCCTAGTCACAACGCTTCAAGTGCCAGATTCGCGTTGGTGGCATCAGTCAGGACCTCGACCAAGGCAACGATACCATCCGCAATATTTTCCGCCACCGACGGATCCAAGATGGTGTCGTCATACATGACCTTCAGTATGTGACGATCACCCAGCGACTTGGACACTTCGACGACCAGCGCGTATGGCTGGTACATGCGCACCTTCGACTTCGCCATGACAAGCCATCGGTAGCGGCCATTCGGATCATCCTTGGCTGCCGGCTCAAATGGTTGAGAGAGGAACAAGATTCGGTTACCGTGTGTCTCGCGAGATAGGTCAGCGACGCCGTAAATATCGTCAAGGCCAACGAGGCCGTTCTCGGTTACATCCCAAAAGTCGTCTTGTAACTTGGCAAGGAAGTCGTGCACCAAATCCTTCGGACCAACGGGCGTTCGGAATGGCAAGAAGTTGGCCAGTGTTCCGTTGATTGACTGAGGATCCGGCAGCGCTACGTTGCGACCGCTCAGCAAATAGTCAAAGCGAATATCCGTAGCCTCGGTCGCTGCAGCAAGCCAAAGGGAGAACGCTCCTTGAAAGATGATGCTCGGAGTGACTCCAAGGCGAGAAGCTGCTTGGTCGATGTCTGTCGTCACAATATCTCTTCGCAAGCTGGCAGTGATTTTGGGTGATGGGGCCGTAGCAAGATCTCGGCCATGCAGCTGCTGATTAAAAGGCCCTAGCCCATCCATCTTTGCTTTCCAGTAACCAAGGCTGGCTGTCTTGTCTTCTACAAAGACATGCTGAGAGAAGTCGCGGAACTCTACTGGTGGCGGTACGCTTTCGCCCCGAAGAATGGCGCCAAAGTGGTCATCAAATACGCGAAGCAAAGTGCCGTCGTAAACAGCGTGATCCATCTTGATAACAAGATCCCAAGATGCATCGCTATGGATTATGACAGCGTATTTGATGAAGGGACGACCAAATTCAAAACGAGTCTGCCAAAACTCTTCAATGAAGCTCGAGGACTCTGACTCGGAGTCCAAGGTCACCTTGGTAACATTTAGCTCGGAGCCATGAAGTACAACTCCGACCCAGCCAGCTTCGGGTATATCAATCCAAGTCGTCCGCAGGATTTCGTTGAGTTCAGTAAGTCGAGTCGTTGCTTCAATCCACGTATCCGGGTCGACGTCCGCCGTCATGCGTCGGACAGTCTGCAGCGCCCACATTTGCGACTCTCGGCTGCCCTGTTTGAGGAACTCGGCTTGACCGGGAGGGCATGGGTACACTGGAATAGTCGTAAGCTGGCCGCCTGACTGGAAATTGTGCAAAAGGAAGCTTACCATGATCGACATCTGTATCCCATGCTATCCCAACTTCCTGGGCAGCTACCTTGATTGACGGAGGGATCTCGAAGGAGCGCTCAACCACCTCACCGCGTGCTTCTATCTTGCGCAGAGTGGAGGCCATATCCTTCAACTTGGGGGTCTTGAGGATATCAAGCACCGTTAGCGAGTAGCCTAGTCTTCGCAACTGACCCGTGAGGCTGATGGCGGAAATCGAATCACCCCCAAGCGTAAAGAAGTTCGCTTCACGTCCGATCTCACTCTGAGGGATGCTGAAGATCTCAGCCCAGACGAGCTCGAGGATCTCTTCTGATGGTGTCTCGACTGGGATAACTTGGTGATTTTCGCCAGGAGTCTCTAGCACGGACTGCGCCAAATACTCCCGGTCGAGCTCGTTAGCTAGCATTTTCAGTGCCTTGCGGTCGACTTTGCGCGAGGGCAGCTTGGGGAAAGCGTTCATGGGAACAACGAACTTCGGAACCATGTACGTCGCCAGTGAATCAAGATTCTCGCGCAGTTCAGCAAGAGAGCCTCGGAAAGTTGACGGATCTTGAACACCAGTTGGGCCAACGGCTGCAGAAGCTTCGTCAAATATGCAGAATGCGATAAGATGAGTCTTGCCTTGGATGGTAGCAGCCAATGCCACTGTATCCTTGACGAGTCCGGAACGGCGGATGGAGTTTTCGACCTCTCCAAGTTCGATGCGATGGCCATGGACCTTGACCTGATTGTCTTTTCTTCCGAGACACTCGATCTCACCCTCTGGAAGCCAGCGCGCTAGATCTCCTGTACGATAGATGCGCGCACCAAGGGAGTTGCTTTCGACGTAGGCGGCCTCTGTTAAGTCCAGCCTGTTCATGTAGCCGTCGGTCACTTGTGGCCCTGCGATGCACAGCTCGCCAACAGCGCCGTACGGGACCAAACCCTCACCGTCTGGGCTAAGGATGAAAGCCATGACAGTTGAGAAAGGAGCTCCAATGTTGCCAATGCGATGAGTGGTAGTATCTGATGACAGCTCGATGCTCTTGGTCGTCACCACCATAGATGTCTCTGTTGGACCGTAAACGTTCAAGATTTTGCAGTGAGGGCTCCAAATCTCAACAACATCTGGCGTCAGAGGTTCACCACCCACTATCAGAGTCTCGAAGCCTGGCACATCTTCTGGACTGAAGAGCTTCGCGACCGTTGGCGTGATGATTGCCTGCCTGACATCCATTCGGTTGATGCATCCAGTAATGTCGGAAAGTAAAGTTTCGGTGGGCGCCATACAGAGTGTTCCACCAGTGCTGAGTGTGTTGAAGAAGTCTTGAACGGATGCGTCGAAGACGTAGTTGGCGAACTGCAGAGTCCTCCAGGTGCCCTCAAACCGGCCTTCCACTTGTGCCATGCTGGTGACTGCAGCCGCGGCCGCTCGGTGAGGTACCATGACACCTTTGGGCATACCAGTGCTGCCAGATGTGTAGATCATGTAAGCAGTATTGTCGGGTGTCGTGCGTGTTATCGGCGCAATGTTGGCATCGGATCCATCGCTCGAGACGGTGCTAAGCGTTTCGTGACTTGGCATGACCAGTGACTCAATGCCGTAGAGTTGCTTGACGTAGGCTCCGAATTCAGCATGCTGCGGATGGGCCACGAGGAGCTTGGCCCGTGTATCGGAAACCACAAAGCCGTTCCTTTCGTTCGGGTTATCTGGACTCAGAGGGACATACGCTCCTCCCGCCTTCATGACGCCTAGAATGGCAACCATCATGTCGACTGACTTCTCAAGCATCAGGGGCACCAGGTCTCCGGAAGAGACGCCATGAGCAATGAGAGTGTGAGCGAATCGATTCGAGAGCTTGTCCAGCAATGCATACGACACGATCTCTTTCCCGTCAAAGTCAACGGCAATAGTGTCCGGAGTGCTGGTAGCGACCCTCTCGAATGCACTATGAAGAAGTTCTGCCTCAGGGACTCGAAGACCTGTGCGGTTGGATAGGGTGTTGGAGACATAGTCAGTCTCTGCGTCATCCATGACTGAGAGCGACGCGAGCTTCATGTCTGGTTGACTCAGCAAGACATCGATGATGTGAATAAACGAGTCTTTAATGAAGTGAAGCCTGCGAGGTTCCATTGTACTGGCCAAACGAATGACGGTTGTAGCAGTCGCTTCCTCTATTTCAAGAACAGTGGTATCAGATCCAGACGCCCATTGAGGTCGACGACCATGTACACGGAAGACTTCTTCGGCGTTTTGCTTAGAAACACCTCCCGCATCGCTCTGGCTGACGAGAATGTTGACGAGTGTGTCAAAGGCCTGGTTGGGAAGGTTCCCAGCACGCAAAGCGCCAACAACGCCAAGTTGTGAATGTCTGAGGAGCTGCGCGAATCCTGACAAAGTCATCTTCAAGTAATCTCTGATGGTGGAGTCGGGATCTGCTTTGATGCGTTGTGGCACCGAGATCATGGTCGGACCGTCGATCTCACTTATGTCAACTACAGGAACCTCCCTTCCAGAGACGGTAGTTGCAAATGTGACATCGTCGCTCCTTAGGTGGTGGGAAAGCAAGATAGCCCAGGCACCATAGACAACCGCACCAAGCGTGGAACCGAGCTGTCGAGATCGCTGGCTAACGCTGAAACCAAGTTCAACTTCGACCTTGCTGGTCTCCTTGCCTGGGGAGTGATTTAGCTTCGTGGTCTGCGATCCCTCAAGATATTCAGACCAGAATCTTTGGCTGGTGGCGCTGTCTTGGGAGTGCAAATGCTTGACAAAGTTGCTAAAGGCTGGCCGAACTGGAGCGAATTTACCCAGGTAGACTGTTGCCACATCTTCATAAAGAAACTTGTGAGACCAGTAGTCGAAGAGCGAGTGATGCATTGTGACCACTAGGACGTGGCCAGAAAGTACTGTGGCATTCCATAGAGGGGCATCTAATTCCCACTGGCGAGACTTGGCCTTCATATTGAAGGACTCTAATAGCTCCGAAGACTCATGCCAAGGGAGTGAGAGATCATGGCGGATAGTCTGTAGGAAGGATCGTTTGTGTGGAAGAAATACCGTCCGAAGGATGTCCCGAGAACGGAAGACTTGATCAAAACTCGCTCTTAACTTCTGAAGGTCGACCGCGGCAACGTCCCAAGCCCGTGAGTAAGTATATGGGTCGGATGGCGTGTTCAAAGTTGACAACATAGTCTCCTGGAATGGCGTGGCAGGATAAGCGTCAACGATGTTGACGTCACGTTGTAAGTTGGAAGCAAGACCCAGGTCGGCAATGAGGGAGAATGGTTCGGGCTTTTCCTGGGTCTCGGCACTGAATGCCTGTGACTGAGATGCCACAATTTGAAGGGATGCTCCCTCAAGGAGCCCACTCAGCTCGACCGAGAAGCCAGCTTTGCGCAGCTCAGAGACAGCCTTGATAGCTTCAATGGATGATCCACCCAAGTCTGTGAATGAGTGCGATCGTTTGATGACTGGTTGCTCGATCTTCAGAACGCTTGACCAAGCCGATGCGATGGCAACCTCTGCCTTATTGGAAGCTCCGTTAACCACATCGCCGTCGCCGTCGCCAATATCCATGAGCCTAGCAAACCCAGAGGCCCCTAACTTTTCGGCAGAATTGCGGAGGAAGGGATAGTCAATCTTTCCATTGGCATTCTTGGGAATCTTCTCAACAGGAAACCAGATGCTGGGCACCATATAGGCAGGCAAGCCCTGGTGTAAGAGCTCCCTGGCAGAAACCACCGAGCTCCGAAAGGTGATGTCGCCTGAAAGAACCAGAGCTGAAGCCAGGACTTTGCGACCATCATTCAGACTGATGCCGAGAGTGACGGATGCGGTGATAGCATCGACAGAGCGCAATAGCCGATCAATTTCTGCGGGGTCGACCTTCTGGCCATTGATCTTGACTTGCATATCAGCCCGCCCCAAGATCTCAATCTGACCATCAGCAAGTCGACGGGCTTTGTCGCCAGTTCGATAGAGCCTGCCGGTACCAAATGGGTTGTCGACAAAGGAGCGTGCTGTGAGCGCTGACTCGTTGTGGTAGCCTTCAGCGAGCTGTGGACCAGCTAGACAAAGCTCGCCCGCAATTAGGAGAGGCGCAAGTTGATCTTGATCTTCATCTTGAGCTAGAACAAACGCATCTGTAGTATCGGTCGGAGAGCCGACTAAGCGGTGGTTGAAAGTCCCTCCAAGTGACAGTTGCAGCTCTTTTCCAAAGTTGAGCTGGGTACACTCACTAAGCCCATAGGTATTCCTCAGACGTAGGCCCTTCTGCGCTGACCAGACCTCAACAAGATCTCGCGAGATCTGCTCACCAACCAAGGTGATTTGCTTGAGACTAGGCACCTCATCAGGCTGTAAAAGCGACAAAGCGGACGGAGTGATACCAAGGGAGTCAACTGAGAACATTTTGATGACACCGGCAAGGTCACTATTCAGAGATTCCTGACTAGCAAGGACCAAAGTGGCTCCGTGGATAAGCGTTCCCAAGATGGTACGCTGAGCAGCGCTGAAGCTGGGGTTGTAGAATAGAAGCCACCGTTCAAGACCGTTCAGAGACTGATAGGCCATGCCGCTCGTAGCCGCACTATGTGTGAGAACGGCACCCTTGGGCTTGCCTGTGCTTCCAGAGGTGTAAATCACATAGCAACGGTCTTCCGGGTGGATGTCGATGTTGAGATTACCCAGCTCATCAGATGAAGAAGCTGCTAGATTGTCTCCTGGAGAAGAGAGTGTGTGCTCAATGTCTAAGGTGTTGGAGAGCAAATTGACAAATTTATGGCCAGCTAAGACAGTGGCAGGTCTGAGATCCTCTACGATGTGTTCGAGGCGGCTGGAGGGAATGTTGGGATCGAGAATGGTGTAGGCCGCCCCAGATTTGAGCACGGCCAGGACTGCGATGACAAGCTCCACAGACCTCTCGGCAAGAATGGGTACGAAGGACCCCTTTTCCAGCTTGAGTCTTCTCGCGAGCAAATTGGCTTGGCTATTGAGCTCGAGAAATGTGACAGGTGCCCTGCTTTCCGACTCAACTGCGATTCTCTCAGGGAAGGCAGCGGCGGTCTTTTCAAACAAATGAGGTATAGTCGTAGGCTCTGCAGTGCGTGTTGACAGGGACTGCGACATGATGAACCGTTGCTCATCTTCAGATCCAAGATCAGAGGCTAACAGCTTGCATTCGCCTGACTTCTTCAACTTGGACGCGGCACTGACGATGCCAGCGACGAAGTGCTGCAGGACAACCTCAATCTCTTCAAGAGGGATGTAGGACTTGCACTTAAGAGTGAGTCTCAATACCTCGCTGTCGCTGATACATAGAACGACGGGGAATTTACGAAGGCCGGGAGCAATGCACGGCGTGTTCGTCGTTTGACTATAACTGACGGCGGTTTCGACTAAACCGAGGCTTGGGGCGTGACGCTGGATCTCTTCGAGTCCTACAAAGGCATGGCGACCAGCTTGTTTGTGATAGCCGTCGAGAGTCTTGCAGGCTTCACTGATAGCCAAGCCCCCATCGCTCTCGCCATGGAAGCGGACAGGATATGTTTGATCAACACAACCAACGCAGTTGTTTGAGCCGATGAAGCTATCGTCCCGGCGAACCGTACCGAAAGTGACATCGTCAGAGCCGGTATGAGTGCTGATCACATGTGCCCAAACGACCTCAAAGAATGTCTGACGCCAAGAGCCCAGGCCGTGGTGAGCTTTAAGATCATTGAGTTGCGCTAAATCTGGCCCATTGATAACAGCGCTGACACCATGTCTACCTCTGGCGGTAGTTTGAGTGTATTCATCAGCGTGAGCACTGAATACGGATCGGGGGATGAGGCCGGACAGGGCTTCAGTCCAAAAAGCCCTGGAAGCTCCAATATTCTGTCTTTGATGGTGGAGATATCGTATATATGTGGCAAATCCTGCAGTCTCGAGGCTGGGTAGCCCATGGACTTGAAGAGCGTAGTCGAGCTTGATCATGTGCAAAGACGTTGTATCGATCAGAGCACGATGAAAGTGAAGTACCAGGCTGATGGCATCCCGCCGGCGAGTGCTCTTAACAGTCACATAAGCTGGAGTCTGATTGTCTTCATCCGGGTTCCTGTCAGGATGGTCCCATCGGATGCCCTCGACCCTGCGGAGAACTACGACCTGCGGTTGGCCTGAGTCGGTATCATTCGTGATGTAGGATCTCAGGCAGATATCTGATGAAAAGGAGAGTTTAGAGTGAGCTAGTAGTCGAAAGGATGTCAAGAGATATGAGACTTACGGTGTGAGGCTAGAGAGTTCCAAGCATTGAAGATGTTCTCGAGACCAAAGGAAGATGGCTTCCCAGCAAAAAGTTCAACTTCCGCCCATTGGACATCTTCAGCGAGAATTCCCTGTTGAATCTCCGTTGCAGGAAACCTGACTTCAACCTCTGAAAAGGCTAAAGAGCTTTCCTTACCGTAGAGCTTGTCGTGGATGCCGAAAGCAAGGTCATCGGCGCTAGGGAGGAAGAAATCCTCATGTTTTTCGATATGCCGGATTAACTGCATTGTAGCAGTCAAAGACTTGAGGTAACGAAAGGTCTAAGAGGGTGGAAAATGCAGATAATGAGATTGGGAATGCTGCAGTTCAGACGCAAAAGATTGATTGTATTTCTGCAGAATACTGTCTTTCATCATTACGAGCAAAGCATCCAGCTTATAAATAAAAACAAGTCAATTCAACGCATTTGCGTTGTTATACCAAGCCCCGGAGCGTTCCAACCAACCGCCCGTTGCCCATCCGTGAATCTTGCCTCCGATGGGATTTCTCCTCAGTGATAGCATGGGAGTTCCACAAGCATACGGCTCAGGTTATCTACATCACTATCAATCCATAGGTACCCGCGCGGAAGCGATTTTGGGCTTTGTGTGTCACAGCCTGCAGCAAGTTTCACCCAGGCTAGCCCCAGCATCGCCACATCGTCCGACTTCCGCCTGGAGAACGCATCTCGTCACTTTTCTAGACGATTGCGAATATAGAGACAAAAGTTGCCTCAAAGATCCAGAAGCTGGAAGGAAAAGATCACGAGTCGCATTTTGAGCTCCTTATGGTAAAGATATGGCGTGCTCCCTTCGACCTGCGTCCTCAACGTCGACGCCAACTTTACGACCTTGTCTCGAATCGGGCCATACGCCGACATGGATGCGTTTACGAGTCGAAATATCGGAACTATTGACCCGTCTGAAACTCCGTGCTACTTCTGACCAGGGTCGTGCAACTTTGTAGATGTGCCACTCTTGATGCGAGTGACCATCATCGCGTGATAGATTAACCAGACTTTTTAAGACGCGCAAGGTGACCCTCAGGCGTCTAGACAACTTAAGATTCCACCTCGAGTCAGTCTTTGCGGAGTTTCAGCTGATTTCTCTCGATAAGGCCGATTCAAATTCCGTGTCCTTAGGTACTCGGCGCAGAGAACGAAAATTTCCAGCGAGGGATCAAACTTGTCTGCCGTGACAGCACATTCGTTGCTACATCAAGAGTCACGTTCGGTGTGGAGGTGGTTGGAAAATGGCTCATTGGAACGTCGAGGAGAGACGTTCTGGACTCCATCGCGCCTGGAAATGCCTTCTTCCATCCAGATTCAATTACAAGGAATCTTCTAACGACAATCGGAAGTGAGAATCATCAATTAGTGACGAACAGAATGGCGGGAACACCGAGACCCGCTGGTTTCAGCCGTCCCCCTCAGGCTATGAAAGAAGACATCAACATGAGGAAGAGCAAGCGTGGATGATACTCAGATTGATCATATGAGTCATGTCCCGTCCCATAGTATCCTGTTCAAGAGATCTCATTTTACATCCAACTATCCTAGCATCTAAACTGGCATGCTATTCGACGTGCCGGACGGAAGCGCGGCAGGCGTGACGCTCGTGGCCCTTGAAGATTCCAACCCATGCTGTGCATGAGAGTCTGCTCTATAGCTTGTAGATCGGGGAGACGTCGTTAGTGACAAGAGGAATGATGTTACGTGACAGGGGCCGCCGTATTACGATAATTCCGAATGGGTTGAAGAGGCAGGAAAAACATGGTCTCGCTGACAGGGTTGCGGTTCCTGAATCGATTCAGATGGAGTCTTCAACGAGAGCAAAATGTAACCCCCGCGCACACAGTGTTCGTTTGACTGTGTTCTCCGTAGCAATCCTCCTTGTTCGTTCTCCACATCAGATGAACCGGAGGCTTGAGCCGCATATTATCGAATCGCTTCAACTCAAACTCTAACAGATGACCATGTTCAAGGAGGGAATATCAAGCAGGTCATCATCTGCTCAACACATGGCGTCATTGGTGGGATGATGCAAGATGGGGAGAGAATGAGATGGTGTTGATGATAATGACGGAAGACAACGCTCTCAACGGCGTTTAAAGACCGGGTAGTTAAAAGTTTGTTCGTCACCACGTTCTACATTCTACAACAATCAACTCATCAACTTAGTCTTCTATCCTTCCAAATATTCACAAGATTTCAGCATTTCATCTGCGAATATGGCTTCTTGGGATGACCGTACTGTCACGAACGAGCACTTGCTGCCTTACGTTGACTCGAGCACAGCCCAGCGCGATATCAAGGCTGCTCTTCAAACTCTTCCGTTTGAGAGAAATGTTTTCAAGGTGCGATTGAGACCCCACAAATATCTCAATAGTGTAGTAGAACCTTTGGAATGCCTCGATGTTGACGACAGTAAATACAGCTTCTTGCCAACAGCAATGTGTTCTTTAAACCGTTCATGAACCTCTTGTCCTCAGCTTGGAGTGAGCAGCGACAGATTCGTTCCACTGATTGGCAGCTCATCGTTCTACGCACTGCAGCCACCTTGAATGCTCCTTACGAGTGGGATGTGAACGAGCCCGTTGCTCGTATTTTCGGCTTCACCGGAGAACAGTTCGCTGCTCTGCGCAAGGCCCACGAGCCTTTGCCGGAGGGTCTCTTCACCGCGCGTCAACGCCTTCTGGGTCGCATTGTTACTACTCTCGGGCGCGAGAATAAAGTTGAAGAGAATACCATTGTCGAAGCCAAGAAGACTTTCAGTGATGAGGAGATTACGGAGATCTTCTACGTGCAGGGCATCTATAGTTTCTTGGCCAGGTTCATGAACAGTGCTCGCATTGACTTTGATGAACCGATCGCAGGGTTGGAGGATCAATTGCGCAAATACAACGCCAAGACCATTGAGAAGGAGAAGCAGTATGTAGACTGAAACTGTGGGTAAAGATGAGGGCCTGCAATAGAGATGCATCATGATACTTAGTAAAATGAATCTCAATGAAAATTTCTAGTGGACCTCCCAAGGTTGCTTTTGCTCTTGATCAGCGTGTTGGACAGATTCTGTTTAAGTTTTGTCACGTAAGAGTACTTCAGGCTCTAAAGACTTGCACACTCTTCTAAACCGATGGAATCATCCAACATGTACACACATGTCCCGAGCTGAATGCATGGGTACCTGGGTAGATTTGTTTAAAATTCACTACCTTAATTTACACATCAAATCTCAGTGTCTCGCCAAAGTATGGGTAAACCCCAGTACGCGCTTTGCATCCCCTACTCCCGCTCCGAAGCCAGAAGAGACGGCAGCATTAATGCTCTGCTCAAAGTCGTTTCTTCCCTCGTCTGAGATCGGAACTTGGATAGTTTGCACCTTGGGTGTCACCAGTGCACCCTGAGCCAGGAGATCCTGAAACCAGAGTAGGAGAGACTCCAGTTGCGCGGGTGTTCGCTGACTGAGCTGCTCTGAAAGTCGAAAGTTGCGGAACTTGACCTCAGACCAGAATAAGAGGCGCTGCGAAAGACGCAAGACCGCATCCGCCCCGCCAAGGGATCCATAGTTCACATAAGTCCCTCCATGTGAGAGCAAAGACGCGAGTCGCTCTCCAGGCTCCCCGAAGACGCCATCGATGGCTAGGGCCACACGATTGCGGCCCGCCGCGTCGGCAAGAGCAGGATGCGCATCGGCACCTCGTGCTTGGAGATCAGACTCGGTAAGTACGGCATCAACCCCGTCTTTCAGCAGGTCGGACTTCAGGGCCTCTAAAGCGCCCAGACTGCGGTCGCGTACAATGCTGACAGTATAGACACCTTTGATGCGAGCAAACTGAGAAATCAGTCGCGCGATGGTCCCAGATCCTATGTTTTGGACAATCCAGTCGCCGGGCTTCAGCGCTCTCACATCCTCAACAAGGAGGTAGGCAGGCAAGAATGCCATGCGAAGGAGCGATGCACCGATGAGATCCTCCGTAGGTGAAAGGCGGATCACATCGGCAGAGTTGAGAATAGCCTGACTTCGCCAAGTTCCTAGACCATGGCGACGCGGGATGACGAGATCGCCGGGCCGTAGCGCTGAGGTCGGGGTCATCGAGGACGAGGATTCGACTCCTATGACCTCAACTCGCGCGACGCCATCGTAGCCCAAAACGGGCTCGCCATCGTGGGTGTAAGATGGTTTCACGGGATATCGACCTGCAATGACTAGCAAATCTTGTGGGTTGATCGGAGAGACGAGGAAAGACACGAGAACTTTGCCAGGGTCGACAGCCTGAGCTGCACCTTCTGCCTGGGAATAATGGATTCGGACAGGCGTCGGCGAGTCAGCCATAGATTGAGACTGCGTGATGATCATGATGATTGGCTCGAGTCCGAAATCTTGACAAAACAAAAGGTGTAAATCAGTTTGGGGTCCAAAACAGAGAGACTTGTTTGCAACTTGGAGTCTGGCAACGACGGATCTGTCCTTGTATTATGGCTATGTGGAAAGGGCAATGACATGATCTTGAAGTCTAAGTCACATGTGTTGCATGCTCATCGTTGCTTTTGACAAGCTTTTCAACCCTCACTCCGTGGGGGTCTCCCACAACACGTAAACGTTTCCAGGGCGCGATGATGCAAAGCATCCTTGACTTATACCTCATCGACAAATCTGGTCTCTAGCCCTGTCAACAGCCACATGTTATTACACAGTGCAGCAGTATTAAAGTTTAGCACTGCAGCAAATCCTAGGGGTCTTCTGCGGCAAAGCCGCATCGCGGGTCCTACTTACGACGGCCCGGACCGGGGGGGCAGGCCCACTACCCGTTGCAAGAGAGATTCGCCATAGGTAGTATTCTCGATTCGCAATAATGGCACTTCCTAATTCGGCAAGCTGATTTCTAATCGCCGTGGAGTTTATGTCTACTTGCAAAGTTTTCCTTCGATCCTGTCGATAGACAGATCGTAGATGTAGTCAATTCCGCGCGTGTTACATATACGAAGCTGCCATGAAGAGGCCTAAACGTCACAAGCTGATCTCAATCAAATTGCCAGAAAATTTCTCTCACAGTTCTCCCTCTTCTACTTACTTCTCTTGACTTTATCACAAAGAAACTACTTCGAAGTCTCTAGAGGCTTCTATCTGGATTCACAATCCAACATGGCTGATTTGGAAAAGAAGGAGGCCGTACCGAGTCACGAAGGCGTCTTGACACCACCTTCGCCATCGTCAGCGCCGTCAGACAAGGAAAAAGCTGTTGACACTCAGATACTCAACGGGGCTCAAGATGCTGATCCGCCACGAACTATTCACGGTGTCAAGGTATGTTGTATCATCCTGCCAGCCCCTCTCAGCCCCTTCCCGTCCCCCGAAGGCATTGTGAAAACTGAGCTAAGGTGTTTGTTCTTCAGTGGTTCCTCATAATTTGCGCCCTCCTCTCCGCTTTATTCCTCTACGCCTTAGACAACACTGTTGTCGCCAATGTCCAAGCAAAAGTCGTCCAGACATACCACCGCGTCGATCTCGTTCCATGGCTTGGTGTTTCGTTCGCATTGGCTTCAGCGGCCACGACTCTTCCCTGGTCGAAAGCATACGGAACCTTTTCGGCTAAGAAGTTATATCTTGGGTCTACGACTGTGTTCATGGCCGCCTCCGCGCTCTGCGGCGCCGCTCCCGACATCAACACCTTCATTGTCGGTCGCGCAATCGCGGGTGCGGGTGGTTGCGGAATGTACATGGGACTCCTCACACTGTTGTCAGTGACTACCACTAATGTCGAACGCCCCAAATATCTGAGTCTTACCGGATTCATCTGGGGCATTGGTACTGTTCTCGGTCCCGTGGTTGGAGGTGCCATCAGCGAGAGCAAAGCCACTTGGCGTTGGGCTTTCTATCTGAACCTCCTGGTCGGTGCTGTCGTGGGACCAATCTACATCATCCTACTTCCAGACTTCAAACCGCAAGCTGGCGTGCCTCTCACTCAACGCTTGGCGCAAATCGATTACGTTGGTACCGTTCTGTCCATTGGTGCTATGCTCTGCGTTATCATGGCCATGAACTTTGGCGGGGTTCTTTGGGATTGGAACGAGGGCGAAAGCATTGGTTTGTTTGTGGCAGCGGGTGTTTTGATTATTCTCTTCGTCTTGCAGCAAGTCTACTTCATTGGCACATCGCGAGAGAATCGTCTGTTTCCCATGCATTTCTGGAAGAGCCGAACCATGATTTGCCTTTTCTTCACAATGAGTACGTTTCGCTCCATCCTGTTTGCCCAATCCCCGCAATTACTAATACCAGACTATCAGTGCTTGCGACTTTCGGAAGCTTCATTGGCATCTTTTACCTCCCGCTGTATTATCAGTTTACCCGCGGAATCTCGGCAGTTGAGACCTCCGTCCATCTCTTACCTTTCATCCTATTTCTAGTAGCCTTCAATCTACTCAATGGGCAATTTATGGGACGTACTGGATACTACTACCCATGGTACATCGCCGGTTCAGCTCTCGAACTTATCGGCGGCGTTCTTCTCTGTAAGCCATGGCCCTGTTCTTCCAACGCGCGTCTATTGACCTTTGCAATCAGACATCGTCGATGAACACACCTCAAATGCTAAGATTTACGGATACACCATCATCCTAGGCACAGGCGTCGGCTGTTTCTGCCAAGCTGGATTCGCCGTTGCCCAGATGAAGGTTCAACCGAACGAGATCCCTTACAGTGTTGGGTTCATGACTGTTGGTCAAATGATCGGCATCGTCCTCGGCACGGGCATGTCAGGAGCGCTTTTTGTCAACTATGGCCAACGTACACTGGCGCAAGTGTTCCCTGATGTCTCTGCCGACGTGATCTCCGACGCCCTCGCAGGCGTGGGTAGCGGCTTGATCGACTCGGCCTCACCCGAGGTGAGAGCTGAGGCAATCCATGGCATCACTCGAGCAATTCAATTGGCTTATGTGCCAATCATTGCTGCTGGAGCAATTTGCTTGGTGTGCAGTATTTTCATGCGCAGGGAAAAGGTCTTCTGATTTTTTCACCTGCATGTTTAAGGTGCACGCCGTTACGCAGACGACCATTAAGACTTTCGACGTTAATAACTGCGAAGATAGATGATAAAAGCCATGGGGGAGCTTGAAATGCTACACAGTATCTCCTCTGGTTCTAAGAACAAATCATCATTCATGTTGGCAATTCTAGTGCGGCGAAGCGGCAAGCTCTAAATTGATTTTTGATTCTTGACGCCTGATGCTGGCCATAACATATTGCCTTCTGCGAAAGTTGAGTTGTACAACTAGAACAACTACTGAAGGGTAACCGTTCCGGAGGTGGAGTCCTCCATGAAGATGCCGCCAAAGATGATTGCCTCCTTGATGCCAGTGGGCTGAGTCGCAGTTCCAACGGGGTTCTTCTGCAGAGAGAAGTGGTATTCGCCAAGACCGGCGAGATCTGCAATCTGTTAGCCTGGCAGCCTCTCCATGATTGGGTAAGGTACCACTTGCCATTAGCGACAGGCTCAGTGACCTGCTTCAAAGGATCATTGGCGGTGCTGTGGAACACTTGGACGGTGCTGTGGAACACGATTAGTCAAATGAACATTCACTAGAGAGGATACTGTGAAGAAGCACATACTTGGCATTGAAGTCCATTTTGATGGCAAAGTTCTCGAACTGGCCCTCGCCGAACGGTGTCGAGAAGATCTTGGCAGCCGGAGTTGTCTTGGAGTTACCAAAGACCGCGATCTCGTTGCCGTTGTCGGCTCCAGTGCGAACATCAATCTGGTGGAAGGAGAAATCCTTGGACTCAAGGTTGAAAACCTGATAGTCGTGCGTAACATTGAGGGGCTTGGTAGCGTCGCGCTGAATAGAGAAGTGCATCGTTCGGACGCCAGTGACGGCCACATCATTGAGCTGAGATCTGATGCTAGGGAGCAGATCGGCACGACGAATGTTCGCCTGAGCTTCACCACCCTTGGGGACGAAGACAGACTTGTCATCAATGTTGATGGCAAAAGCCTTGGTGTTGGTTGCTTTGTCGAACTAGTAGTTGTAAGCAACAATCAAGAATCTTTAGACAAGTGGAGTTGATACGTACAAGTGAGGCCTGGCCTTCGGGGAAAGTGATGATGTCGCTGAAAACAAGACCTAACCCATTATTAGCTTTGATCCGAGCACGATTAGGTAGCATCGAGAGACAACTTACCATCGCCCTTGACTACAGCACTCTTGAACACACTCTCGAGGACATTGAAGTTCTCGGGTGTCGCGTCTGCCTTGATACGCCCATCAGGTAAGACAAGAGCAGAAGTGTTCCCGGCCTTTGCACCAGCGCCACCGGCAGCGGCGCCGCCCGCAGCGGCTCCGCCAGCGGTAGCACCACCGGCATTAGCAGTTCCGTTCTTTGCCGCACCTCCGGCAGCACCGTTGTTTCCATTCTTTTTGCCATTCTGCTTGCCCTTGGCAGCATTGGCACCGTTGTTGTTATTGTTGGCTCCATTGCCTCTGGGCGCTAGAACAGCACCACCAATGGCGGGAACGGGGTTGGCAGCCACAGAGGCGGCCAAGAGACCAACGAGGGTAAGGAAAGAGGGCTTCATTTTGATTTATGTTTAGATCTCGAGACACTCTAGAGAACGTGAGGGTTAAGTTTCTTGGCGTTCACAAACGAATGGATGCAGAGAAAAGCAATGGCCGGCACTGCGCGAAAAGAAAGTAAGTTGCAAAAGAAGAAAGCGAAAAAGAAGGTTGAACCCAAGATATTGAAGAGAGAGAGTGATGATTACTTTTCCTATCTGCACGGGATCAAAAGCGTTTCTCATGATGATATATGCTATCAGAATGAGCTGCCAGAGACCATCGCCATCGTTCCCATGCCATCCGAAGATAGAGTTCAAGACTTCAGACTGCATCTGTCCGCAGACTTGCGACGAAGTTCCCCCTTCTCTGACTCGGAAGTTTTGGCATGATTCTGTAGCGAAGTCTGATGTTTTAGGTGTAAAGTCAAAATTTAGAGCCGCATTGCGACAATGCTGACACTTGCCCAGGTCCGAGAGATGGTGTGCTGGTCAAAAAGAAAAAGGAGTTCGGCCAAAGAGGGCCCCAAAGAAACTTTAATCGGGCACGCAACTGCTGAAGGAGTCTGGGGCAGTTTTCAGTCGGAGACTTTACGATTCGGCGCTTGTTAAACAGGGGTGTGGCTTGGCAGGGGTCGAGGAGACGACGTGCTCGAGTCAATTCAGGGAGTTTTGGCCAAGAAGTTCAAGTTTCGTTACATGATGTTCACCGTCTTAGGAGGTACGGGGTCATGGTTCCATGGAGTCGGATTCGGGATCTTCGGACGATGAGTCTAAATACTCTCTCCGTCCTACACATATTACCAACCTGTCGTTGATATTACTTGCTCATATGTTGCCTCCCACCCAGGCCGCCGGGCATTCCGAGCACTCCGCCATGCATGCTGCCCAGAGAAATACGCGCCAATCCTGCCACAGTCTTGCTTTATGCATGTTTGGGCAGGGCCAGGCCACGCAAGATGACTTGATTCATCAAGTAATTCTGAGAACGGGTGATGCTCTCCGTACGAGGACGCCCGTCCAGCAGTCAACGTGGAGAATTGCGTGGTGCGAATGATTTCTAGACACAGGACAACTCCACTAATAACCAAGTTCGCGAAGTGCCGTCTGAGGACCCAAAGTTCGTTCCATCAGGTTCCATCCGATCTGAAGTCCGTCTTCGTCAATAGGTTGATTGACATACAGGCCCAAGAGATCTGTACTGGCTGATCTTATGACTTGGAGTCTCAAGTTGCGATGAAACCGTCGCCCTCTGGGTGTTGTTCCTCAGAGCTTGCATGTACAATCAGTTCGGGCCTTGTAGCTCGCCACTGCGCTAGTCACAATGTGCCATTCAGACATCGCCGAGATGAAACAGGCCGATTCGAATCGCCGGTCATCGGCTTCCGCGATAATTGAGCAACAACTGCCTCAGCTTGACTCCCTGGCATTTGACTCGGGGGAATATGAGCGACTAAACAGGTTCCTGAGATGACACATTGATGTGTTATAGACAGTAGAACCGACAGCCGGCGAGGGTAATAATATATGTCAATTACCCATCCATGTTGGGAGTCAAGTCATTAAGCCAATCTCTAGCAGCTCTATGGTTTGAATGATATGTCAAGCTCCCTATGAATATGTGTTCAGTACATGCACAAGAGTATATGTAGTTGTTGGTATCCCTATTACAGGGTAGTTAGTTCGAACCGTAGTTGACGAAGAGATCAATTGAACTATCTAAATATCTACGTAGTAGGTATAAAAAGGAGGTTTTAACTATAAGTTAGGCTAGCTATAATAATTATAAATAAGGCCCCTAATTAGCCCCTATATAGTCAGCTATATACTACGGTTAAATTAGACTTCTAATCTAATACTAACTTTCTCTTTTTTTTATTAATTTAACTACTATAATTAGAAGTATAATTCGACCTCGGGCCCGTTTACTAAGTTATCTCTTTTTTCCCCTTTTTTTTACTCTTTTTATATAACCTATTCCTCTATTCGTATAATAACTTTTTTATTACTTATAAATTACTCTAATCCCTTATTTAGTATTACTTTTATAAAAGCGTTTACGAGGTTATTTTTATTATTAATTTAATAAATCTCGAGTATTTCGCACTTTTTATACGATTACCTAAGGATTATAATATTAATTATAAGCCTCTTTTCCTTCGTTATTCCTAATTTAATAAGGTATTTATATAGTAAGTAAGAATTAGTATAAATAACCGTTAGAATAAGTAGAAGGCTAATTTAATTAGTAATTTTCTTTAGTATTATTAAAATTATATAAGAGAGGTTAACGCCGTTAATTATATTATAAACCTTTAATATTAATATATTTCTTATTATCTATTTATTTTTAATTAATAAGTAATAAATTATATTACCGTATATAGTAAATTCGCTCTTACTTATACTCTCGTTAGCTAGGATAATAATATACCCTAATTACGAAATAAGGTCGTTATTATTCGTAAATAACCTATTAATAAAGACGTAGAGCTTACTAATTATAAGGTCAATTAGGTAATAAACGAGACCTCGATTAAGATTTATTTATTATTACTTAAGCTACTTATTAAGTACCTCGACGTCTTATTTAGTTAGATTTATAGCCTATACTACTTTAATATAATTAAAAGTTACCTCAGGTTAATAAATACTTATAATATATACCCCTTACGCAAGCTTAACCTTATACCGCTTCTTAACGTTAGTTATATTTAGATTAACGAGGTTAATTTTCTTACTCTACCCCTTTTATTAAAAAATAATAGTTTCTTTTTTAATTATAAAAATCCTGCCGTTAAATACTAAGGGGGTGTTTATTATAAAGACCTCTTTTAGCTTCGCTACGAAGCCCGCTTTCTAGAGCTCCTTATTTTCTTTTTTTATAAAGTTAATATTAAATAGGCTTAATATATTATTAGTCTATATTTTAATAATTTTAAATTAGTCGCTTTCGTACTCCGCGACTAGTAAGTACGGGTCGTATATAGAGGTAACTATTAATAGTTAATTAATATAAAAATCGTAGTAGGTAGCCTATTAATAGGTACCCGATTCTACGAGCCTATATAGTAGCTTAAGCACTTTAATAATTATACTTTCTAAGTACTTACTAGCTATTTCCTTTAGTAAATAGGCTAGGATTCTCTTTATAAGCCCTATAGCTAATTAAATATAGGCCTAGGTAATATTACGGCTCTAAATCTCGTATCCCTTTTTTTATAATAATACTATTAGTATTATTATTAATCGTTAGCTATAGCGCTATAAAGTAGGCGATTATATAAGTAGCGTCGCTTTTTTAACGTTATTATACCCCTAAATTATATATTTAGACTTCTTATATAACTAGGGTGTTCTTTTCCTTTTAATCTTATAAACTATTTATAATTTAAATATATAGAGGTTTATATATTTTTCTAGGTTAT
This sequence comes from Colletotrichum lupini, assembly GCF_023278565.1. NCBI lineage: Eukaryota > Fungi > Ascomycota > Sordariomycetes > Glomerellales > Glomerellaceae > Colletotrichum > Colletotrichum lupini. Next base: position 3,834,171 of record NC_064673.1, on the reverse strand, counting down.
ATAGGATAAATCAATAGACCCCTTAATTATAAAGAGTGTTTATTTTAATAAGATCTAATCTTTTCTACGGTTTTTTAATAATTATAATTACGCCTTTTTTATATAGTTTAACCGCTAGCTCGAAATTGGCTTTTTTTTTTTTTTTTATATAAAAGGTATTAATTACTTTGTTATTAGTAATAAATTACTACGTTAGGGTTTGCTATCGTGGTTTTTTATAACGTCTTGCTAGTAGTATTAGTGCCCTTTTAGTAATTTCCTCTTTTTTATTATCTATTAGTACTACTATAACGATTTTATTAAGGATAATTTCTTATACCTCTACTACGGGTTATATAGTTTCCCTTAGCTCTTTTTCTTTTTATAAGTTAGAAATTACCTCGTTCGGATTTATATAGTACGGTTTAATTACTATAATTAATACTTCGAGTAGCTAATTACGATCTCTTATAACTATATAAGAGCGCTCGTTAACGGAAATTAACTTATATAGCCTAGCCTATTATTAAGTAATTTTACGCTATACTCGTATATCCGAATTTAGTAATATATCTAGATTATCCCTTATATTAGGCCTATTATACGTAGTAATTACTTTATTAACTTATTTTTTTATACTTACCTCGCGTAGTACCCGTATTATTTTTTTAATTACTCGGGCTCGTTAGCTTATACTTAGTAATAATAGCGAGGCTAAGGTCGTTCTTAAATATATTTTAAATACTAATAGCGTTAGTATAAGTCCGTTAGGCCCTATAGTATTATTATAGTATTTAAGTATTATCTAGAGGCATTCGTTATTAGTAGAATCCGGATTTTCCTTTTTAATAATTCTAAACGCCCTTTTTAATTACTAGTGTGCCCTTTTTACTTTTCTAATACTATAATACGTTTTAATAAGTACGACTTTTAGTTATATACTATAGGCCGTCGCATTATCCTTAAATTTTATTAATTTAAAGCTAGTACTAGCGTCGGTTTTAATACTATCTAGCGGTCCTTAGTATATATTAATCTAGCTTTTTCGTAGGGCTACTTATATTATCTTTACTTATAAATCCCGGAGGAATTACCCTATTTAGAAGGATATAGCTACGTCGATTATATATAGTACTAACTAACTATTTAAATAAAAAATATTAATAACGATTTTTTAGTTAAAGTTAAGCTTATTATATAATTTAAACTTAAATCTGCGTAGGCTCTGCGCATTTATTTAGTATTAATAATATACTTTTATTAACTACTCTAGCGCCCCTATTTTAATATTATTATTACTTAATTACTTTAAGAGGTTATATAGCCTTATAACCGACAGGTACCCGAATCTCTAATATAGTTTTCTAAGCTTACTTTCCGTTAAGTAATTAATTAACTTCGTATTATTAATAAGCTTTATAAACGTATACCCCTATTATCATTCGACTATTTTAAAGTGCTTACCGCTAGAGATTCTATTCTTTATATTATCGAATATAATACCTAGTCGATCTATATCTTTTAAATATAAAAGAAATAGGGTATTAATAAGTAAAATATAGAAAGTTATTGTTCTAAAGTGCGTTTCTATTTTTACTATACCTAGGGCGATAATTTCTTTACCTAGGCTAAAACTAATCCTCGTAATACCCGCTATTAATATATTAAGTATTATTAGCGCGATTTTTTATAGCACTTAGAATTACCCTTTTTCTCTAATTAATTATTATAATACCCTAGTATTTAAGATAATCCTATAGAAATTATTTAGGCCGTACTTTTTACTCGTATAGAATGCTTATATAAGCTTAGTATTCGAGGGATCTAAGTAGTATAAAAAGGACCCCTCTAGCTGCCCCTAGATTTACTTAGTATTATATTCTTTTTTTTTAAATATTAAGAGAGATAGCGTCTTCTTTTTAATTATTAAGAGAATGGGCTTTAGCCTTATTAAATTCGCCCTTTTAGCCGCCTCCGTATCCGTTATTTAAAAGACCTTCCCTTACTATTTATAAATAAAAGCCTACTTATTAAGAGCTTTTACTACCCTCTATTTATTTAGCCTCGTATATCTTCTAGAAGCTAATAGGGCGAAAAAAGAGTAGTTAATATTATCGATTTCGTTATAATCTAATTTATTAATATAGGGGGTAAGATCTTCTTTATTTTTTAAATCTCTTATAAGGGGTATATACTTTAAGCCGCTACTTTAGCTACTATTACTAAGTTCTATACCCCTAGATCTACCCTTATATATAATAAGGAATTAGTTAAACTAACGAGGGCTAGTTTTACTATTTACTACCCTCGACTTTTTATATTATTCGTACGATTTAATATACTCTTTTTTAAAGTAGTTATTTAACTAATATCTATCCTTTTTATAAATATAGTATTGCTTTTTCTATTACCCTGCCCGTGAGTTAAATTTTTATTTATTTAACGAATCTAGGCCTTTTTATTAGTAATTGCCGTATCTAGCCTCTTTTCCTTTTTTATTATATATTTAATTAACTTAATATTATTAATAAGGGCCGTTATACGCTTAGAGGTAGGTTTAGTATAGTATTCTCGCCTTAATATTAAAGCTAAATCTTAGCCTTGAGTAGAGCGTCTCGTAGTCTTTAAGTACTTTGTATAGGGTTATTTTTACCTTTAGTATATACTAAATTATAATATAAAAATATCTAACTTTCCGCTCGTTTATCCCCTTATTTAGCTAGGTTTTCGCTAGCTTATTAATTTAATTAATAAGCTCTTTAAGGATCTTTATTTATAATTTACTCTTTATTATCCTAGTTATAAATACGAAAAAAATCGCTCATAGCTTAAATAAGAGCTCTAAGTTCTTATTATAAGTCTCGAAGCGGCTTCGAATTACGTTAATTATACTAAGAAAGTCGTTTTAATTAAAATTACGCACCGCTTCGTAATAGTAATTAGAGGCTTTATTTATAAGTATAATATTAATTATTAAATAGTATTAGTATTCCCTAATTCCGACTTTTTTATAATAATTATAAAATATTATTAGGGTTTTTTATAAGACCTTATACTTCCCCCTAGAGTATAATTTCTCTTTTAAAAAGATCTTTTTAAGGTCTATAAATTACCTCGTATTTATTACTAGATTTTTAATATTTATATATAATCCCTACGTCGCTACGTACTATTAATAACTTCGGGTCGTCTACCTCTTTTCTTATTAGCCGATCGGTACTAAATTTCGTATTAGTAACGGTAACGAGTTATAAATTAAAATAGGTAGAATTATTAATTATTGTACTTTTAGTACTATATTTTGCCCTAATATATCTTTTTATAATAATAGATTTCTATTAGTAATTATAGGGAGGAAATCTAGGTCGTTTACCCTTTTTTTAAATTTATTAAAGCGATTATACGCTTTATTAACCTATATATAGTTTTATAATACGAATTCCTCCTTTATAATTATTACTATTAGTATTTTATATAGCTCTTGCGATTATAATTACGCTAGTAATACCCCTTACTTATAGAGGAATTTATTAACTATTTTTACGATTCTTAGGCTTACGCTCGTAAATTATTTATTTAGTTAGTAACTAAGGTCGTTTACGATTTCGTAAAATAGGGGTTGCCCCTATAGCCCCTTTTTCTTATAAACCTTAGTTAAATAGATTAATATTACGTTAATTTACTTATTATTAAGCTAATCCGCAATTCTATATATCTACGTCCCCTAATAGTCCGGGTTAATATTTACTTACTTATAAGGGATTAGGATTCTATTTAGGATCGGGTTTCGTTCTCTTTTTTTTTACCCTAACTTACTAAGGGTCGTATTCTAGCTTATACTTATATTAGTAATTACTAGCGTATTTAATTTTAATAGGGATATATTTAATCTGCGCGCTAGTTATAGTAAATCAGTTATTAATTTCCGCTATCTTCTATACTTTTAACTTCTTAAGCCTCGTACTCTTTATAATTTCTAAATAGCTTCCTTTTTTAACCTATCTCTTCTAGGGTAGTATTCCGTAAGAATAGTTAAAAGTAAATACTAGGCGGCTCGTAGAGGAGCTATATAAGCTATTAAGAACTATATAGGCCGTTAAGTATAGTTAACGAAGTTAAGCCCTCTTTCTTATAAAATTATAAATTTTAAAAACTTATTAAAAATACTTACTTATCGCTCGTATATAGTAGGGTTAGATACCTTAGAAGTCTTATTTTTTACGGCCTCTTAATACCCTATTTTATATTTTTTAAGTAGTCTTTTTCGTAGCTTAATTATAATTAAGTAATTATTATTTACTAACGATCCCTTTTATTATTTAATTAATTTCTTAAAATTAATAATCTTATACTAAGAGCTAATATAAAAAAGAAGCCCTTTAGCGGCCCTTTGGAAGATTTTTTTCTTCTCCCTTTAGATCCTCGTCTTTTTAGCTTTTTTTTAGGCTAATAATAACTTTAATAAGAGGTCGTAGGACTACTTTAGGGTAGCTACTTTCTTTTTAAATTAATTTCTAAGATTTATAATACTCTTAACTTAATATTATTAGGACTTTTAAATCCCCTCCTCTTTTATTAAACCGTCCCTTATATTATATTTTTAAGTAATACCTAGGGAGTAGTTAAGGGAGCTATAAAGAGGTCGTTTAGATCGCGGGCTTAAGGTCGTATTTATAAAATCTTCGTAATAATAAACTTTTTTATATATTATAAATCTCTTAGCTTAATAACTCTTATAAAGTTACCTTCGCCGCTAAATAAGAATATTTACGTTTAAAAATCCCCTTTTTTAATTACGTAGTACTTTTTTATACTATATTATTAAGCTCGTTCGTTATACTAATTTATTAGGTAGGTAGTCGTTACGTAAGTATTTCTTTTTATTAATTTAACTAGTTAATTTCTAATTATAAGCCGGCTATAAAAAAGTCGTTTAATAAAAAAGCTACTTAGGGCGATAGTAAAAGGCTAGTTACTTAAATAGTTTTATTAATTAATATAGTTTAACATAATAAACATCGACTTCTCGTAAGTAGTAAAGGGCTATAATTACTTAATTCCGTATAATATTTAAAAATCGCCTCTTTTTTTATTTACTTCCGTAAGGTTAATTAATACGAATCTCTTATTTTATACAGTATTAAGAAGTCGTCTTTTTTATATAGCAAGATACCTTACCGATTTATAATAATAGAATTTAATTACTAATTAGTATTAGTATCCTTATTATAAAGTAGTTAGTTTAAACCGTAGTTAATAAAGAGATTAATTAAATTATATAAATATCTGCGTAGTAAGTATAAAAAGGAGGTTCTAATTATAAGTTAGGCTAGCTACGATAATCGTAAATAGGGCCCCTAATTAGCCCCTGCGCAGTCGGCTATATGCCGCGGTCGAATTAGACTTCTAATCCGACAGTAGTTCAAATAGTATCTGAGGTTTATATAAAGAATGAGCCTTGCCGTTTAGATCTGTCTGTAGATGTAGGAAGCCACCTCAATTACGGGTGTCTTCCGGTAGTAGAATACACCACTGTCTCATGGCAACAGAGCCTGCGTATAAGCAAATGATCGGTGTCACATACCATATGTTCAAATGCTATTCATTCTCCATTAAAAAAGAAGCATTTCGCGATATTAATCAACACAATAGGCTACAAGTAAGGGATTCTAATATCTTTATCGACCAAGGGTATTATGGGACGCTGATCATCTACTAAGGTAATGTGTGATCTATACGAAATCTCACTGGTCAAAAACAATCAAGTGAGCCTGAAAGCCAAGATTTCTACCCGCCAAACTAGTGCCGTGCGCCTGTTTGTTCGACCAGACTCGACTTGAGCGTGGAACGGGGGAGGATAAGTTGTTCCCCACGTCTCCAGAACCAAAACCCCAACTTATTAGCATTTCCACCGAAGCTCCACCGATCTACACCGAGCGCGGTGTACCCCGCACGGAAACTAATCCCGATTACTCAAGCGAGCCGAGGCAAATGGATGTAACAGATCATGTTTACCCCGGATATCCCCCAACCTCGCTAGCCTCTCGCATTCTCCATGGACTCTTTTTATACATCTCATCAGATTCAACAAAACCCTCAAAGACTCAATTCATACAAGTTGGCACCTAATCACACCAATCGTGCGTGACACACATCGACTACAACTCGACAACTTCAAAACCTCTCTTCTCAACCTTGAACCCCGGTGAAACGTTCTCCTCCCCCCTTAAGCATCGACTCCGCCTCCGCCTCAACCACCTTCATCCACGAGCTTTACGGAGTCCCTTGTACGGGTAACATCACACAATTTCCACCTCTGCAATGTCACACACGCCCAACTTCGCCAGCCCTCCTCCCGACGTCGGCCCGGACGCCGCCGTCTCCTTCCCCCGCAAGCATATCATGCTAATCACCCTCAACCGGCCCCGCCACCTGAACTCAATCTACTCGGAACTTCACTACTCCCTCGCCCGGCTTTACGAGTGGTATGACACGGAGCCAACCCTCCGCTGTGCCGTCCTAACGGGCACCGGCCGCGCCTTCTGCGCTGGCGCGGACCTGAAAGAGTGGAACGTCCGTAACACCACGGGCAAATCCAACAACCCGTCTTCCGTCAGCGCAGACCCGGCCCCACAAGCTCCGGTGGTGACAGCCGACCACCCGGACGCCAAGCCAGGTGAAAAGTGGCCATCCACCGCCGGCTTTGGCGGACTGTCGAATCGCGGTGGGAAGAAGCCTGTTATTGCTGCTGTCAATGGTCTGTGTCTCGGTGGCGGGATGGAGATGATTATCAATGCGGACTTGGTGTACGCGTCCACGAAGGCTAAGTTTGGACTTCCCGAGGTGACCATCGGTGTCATCGCCATCGCTGGCGCTCTCCCTCGTCTGATAAAGTCCGTGGGTCGCCAGCGTGCCACGGAGATGGCCCTGATTGGGAGAACGGACTACACTGCCGAGGAAATGGTATCCTGGGGACTTGTGAACAAGGTTGTACAGCCCGACGACTTGATGGAGACTGCGCTGGGTGCCGCGGAGGCCATTGCGAGAAACTCGCCGGACTCAATCATCGTCTCGAGAGAGGGCCTAAAGACTGGGTGGGAGCCGATGGGTCCGATAGAGGCGACGGGTTTCATTGACCAGACGATTTATCGCAAGATGGAGGCGGGAGAAAACATGACTGAAGGCGTCAAGAGTTTCGTCGAGAAGAGGAAGCCGGTGTACAAGGATAGTAAGCTTTAAGGACAGCTGCGTAGCTTAGTCAATCTGAGGGAATTGTATTATTTCACTCTTGCTGTCTGCACACGGAAACATCATCTCCTTTACTGCTAGGCGGTGCGCAGACCGCGGGATATCATGAATCTCCTCCTAAAACAAATTGCAAACCCCTTTTCAGCCCGGCGGGTATGGGCCCAACCACTTATTACACTTTCCCCCTTCCCTACGGCGGTCTTAACCTAGTGAGTGAACTCCTCCTTGTTCTCCACACGGAGAACATCTCCAGAGCCGGACTCGGAATCTTTCTCATTGAGAGCGTGTGACGCTTCGCCAGGCGTGCCCATGCTCGACTTCCAGTACAATTGCACCTTGCCGCCCGTGAAAAGTCTGTCGATCTGCTCCAAGCTGAGGTTCTGCGTCTCGGGGTAGAAGAAGTAGATGAGAGGGATGAAGAAGGCGTTGAAGATGCAGAAGTAGACATAGGTTCTCCACCCAATGCTCTTGATACTGACGGGCGTGATCTCGACGACGAGGAAGGTAAAGATCCAGTTCGAAGCGGTCGCGAGGGCGGCAGCACGGGTACGGATGGCCAAGGGCGCATATTCGGCAGGCAACAGCCACGGGATGGCGAGCAGGCCGACGGCGAAGAAGAAGTTGAAGAGGAAGAGCATGACGATGGCGACGATTCCGGCGGGGACGCTGCCGTTGGAGACGGTGCCTGCGAGGATTGCCATGCATGCACATTGGCCGGCGGCGGCGAACAGCATGAGCTTTCTGCGGCCGAGGCGGTCGATGATCCAGATAGGGATGAGGGAAGAGAAGAAGTAGGCGACACCGTTGAAACCTGCGAGCAGGAGGGAGAGGTTGTGTGACATGCCGACAGACTCCTGGAAGATGACCGGGGCGTACTGGGACAAGTGAGCATCACGGCTCAGGTGAAGCTGGGTATTTAATCTGCCCAACTTGAGGGTAAATGCAGGAGAAAGCTTACATATGTGATCAAGTTGATACCACTCAGTTGTTGCATGAACTGGCCACCGATACCCAACAAGGTCCGGTAGAGGAACTTTTGGTCGCCGTTCTTGAACATCATCTTGAAGCTACCAGTATTGGCAGCCTCTCGCTCCTCTCTGATGGCAGCTTGAATCTCGGCCAGGTTTCGCTCCAGCTTGGGCTCGTTCTCGGTAATGGACGTGGCGTCCTTCTCCACCGCCCAGAGGATGTGCTTGGCCTCATCGTGGCGGTCGTGGGCAATGAGCCATCTGGGCGACTCAGGCAACACCAGGATTCCGAGGAAGGGAACTAGGGCGAACAAGATCTGTAGGGCGAGAGGGAAGCGGAACTGAGCGTCGTTGGAGACGTAGCTCATGCCGTAGTCCACCCAGTATGCGGACATGACGCCAAAGATGTTGATGGCTAGTTCAATAGCAAGACCTTTGCCGCGATTATCCGCCTTCATGAGTTCCGAGTGCCACACAGCTGCCGGGAATTAGCGTCACCTGTAACTGTGATGAGGAAGTCATGAAAAAGTGACTCACGAATAGTACTAGTATTCATGCCATTACCAAGTCCAGCAACGATGCGTCCCACAATCATCTGCGGGATCCCAAAAGCAGAAGCCTGCAGCGCGGCACCGATACTCAGCACGACGCATCCCAGCATGATGCACTTGCGGCGTCCAAGTCTTTCACCGACAAGGAGGCAGAAGATGGCACCAAAGAAACATCCAATCTCGTAAATGGCCACGACGGTGCCCTGCAGCGAGGAGCTGCCGCCGCCGCCGTTGGTGGTGTCGATTTCGGGGAACGTCCGGGTGAAGGCGTAGCCGGTGAGCAGGCCGGACATGACGCCCTGGTCATAGCCGAAGAGGAGGAAGCCGGAGCCGGCCGTGGCCGTGATGGCCCAGTTGAGACGCCTTCCGACGAGGATGGTCATGGTGAACGGGGTGTATGATTGGAGAGACGATGAGGGAAATGCGGCTGAAAGGATGGAAATAACCTCACGCGATTGGGACTGGATCGCGAGATGAGATTGAGAAGGGAAAAAAAGAGACGAGATGACTCGAGGCCAGGGAGGTGGACAAAGAACGGACCCCTCTTGTTTCCACGATGGATGGGGAATGTGGTTCTATATGTACCGATCCAAGCATGCCACGCAAAGCAAAGGAAAAAAGTCTTTGGTGTTGAAGGAGAAAAAGGGTACACTGCAGCCGCTAGCTCCAATCTCTTCTTGGCCAGTCTGTTCTTCTCCCGTTGTTTGAAGCAACGTCATTTGATTGCTGCAAAACCTTGTAGAGACTCAAGTGTGTCAAGTCGGCTGCATCTTTTCCCACCTTGAAGATGGGAGAGGTGAGTCCCCCTCTCCCCCCACAAAGAGTACCGCAATGCGGGGACCCCAGCGCGGAGGTTGATTAAGCCAAAGCAAAGACAACATGCTGACGGGGTGAAGAGGACCAGGAGGGTTGTACTTGGGATACAGTCCCTGGCCTGGTTACGGTTTCTGCGGGCAGTTGGACGCGCATAGTTGGGTGAGAATGGCTGTCCAAATGACTCGCGACGGGGTAGACTTTGAACAGAGTACCGTTGTCCTATTTGCTCCAAGCTCGCGAGTTTCCGGGATGCGGGCGCGAAAGAATTTTCCCCCTCTCAGCCTCCCAATTCTAACGGTATTAGAGACTAGGAAGTATATGGCTACGAACAACGTTGTATGCATTTTCTATATGCAGGCGGAACCGTCCTTCTCGCCCAACCTCCGGATAGGCTTGTTTGCTTTACGCAATTACTTGGGACTCTGGGAGAAAAAGCCAAGGTTCCGTCTGCGAATCCGGGGGGCTATTGCTGGAGGGGTTAGAGTCTTAAGAGACTAAACGGACAGGGACAAGGGTGAAAATCGCCGAGCTTGGGCCATGGCGTAAAGATGCGTGGAGCTGCCTTCTGCAGGAAGATAAGGAAGTTGAAAGCGCTTTTTCTTTCTTTTCTTTTTTTTTTTCCTTTTTCACTGTGACCGGTGGGATTTCACCCGTTCATCCTCTTCCTGTGCCTCTTCGGTGCTCCGGCTCTCTCCGAGGCTTAAAGCCAACAACGGCCGACCAAATATGGCTGTATAAGACTCCCTTCGCGTGTCTTTTCAGGCCGGCGTCGACGCCCTCCCATAATTATTATTTAATTCCAGGAAAGGCCACTCGTAGCGCTTTGTTCGGGAAGAAAGCAAGCAAGTTGCCGCTGAGCCGCTGGACAAGACCTGCGGCTCGACCTGCCACACACTCCATGGCTCCAAACCCTTGACGGACTTTTCTCCGATCTTGTCGCCAATGCGAATCTGTCCAAACAGAACCGAGTATTCCTCTTCCTCGTCTAAGCAAGATCCCTGTGGCTTGGTGGCTGGACAGGTCGACTTGCCGCGGGATGATGAACGCCGCAGTGGCAGCACCAACTAAATAGGTGCTATAGCAATCAACGTGGTGGTCTATCAACTGCCGGGACGCGTGAAACCACATCTGATCAGCCACATCTCAAGGTACCTCATCTCGAATGCGCCTCGGGTTGCCGTCCCGATCGCATCCCCTGTCGAGGGAAGTACATCTCAGCCATCTCATGGGTAGCGTAACTGTGAGGACCGGGACCGAGCCAAAACAACCGCGCTTATTTCATCCCTCGAACCATCCCTAGCAGGAGACGGGGAAATGAGGTCATCCTCGTACTTTTTGTCTCACCCCGGCTGGTCCCTGGTCACTCCTCCGCAAACCCGCATGAACGCTGCACCATGGGGAGGCTTCCGCCTGCCGCCAGTAAGCCGCTACGGAGTACTTGGTCTCCGTACTCCGTAGTATTAGCAGTATTACTCGCGGGCAGCTTCCTGGGGATGGAAGAGGGTGGGAGGGGGGAAGGGGAAAGTGTGGAGATGATGACCCACGCCTTTGACCTTGGAAAAACCGTCTTGTCCCGACATCTGTACCCGCCAATCTCGTCCCGTGGGGCAGCTTTCCTCGGACCAGATTGGATCCCAACGTCAGATTGTTAACCCGCGGGGGTGGTGGGAGGGGAGGAGGGGCGCGGCGTTTGTTTTTTGATGCTAGCCTCGGATTCCAGCAGTTCGGAGACCGCGTGCCTGTCAACCACTGTAACGGGTCCTTGACTGAGTCGCGTGGTTTTTCTTTGAAGTCATGAGGTATCAGTAGTAACGGTAATGCCACGCGCGGGAGGTATTCTTCATAGACTTGATGCTGATCCGATACTAGAGCCGACGCAGAATATTGACGCGTTACGTGGAGGTCTCGTTGCGCCAATGCCTTCCCGAGCGGCTAGAGCTGCTCACACGAGATTTAGTGTCAGAGCACTTCATTCCATCTTTAAATCATCAAAGTAGAAGAAAGAGAAAGAGAGAAACATAACGTAACGTAAGAAAAGTCTTTGTCTCGTTCGTCACCGGGATACTAACCGTCTCCCAAGTCACCCCAAAACTCCTTCAGGTCATCTGCCCTCCACTTGGTGCCCCATCCGCTCTCTGTCTCGATCTTTTCTAGTAACTCTAGTATCGCGCGATGCTCCGCGGGATGGCTCATGCAACGTCCCGCAATCCATAGGGGCTGGACGCTGTTGGTCCACGCCCCGTGGTGATGATTAGTCATTGAAATTCCGCAAATCTGCCTGGCGTGCCAGAGCGCTGAGCGAGGCCTCGGTGATAGTCGTAGAGAGGCTGGCCTGTTCTGCAGCATCAAGAGTGACGCTGTGTGGTATAATTGATTCCCTGAGATGGCGGCAGGGTTGCTGTACAAAATCTTCGGGAAGGGTTCCGCGTCCGACGAGGGTATCGACATGATGTGCTGCATCTCGGATGGCCGGCGGCTGTGCCAGTCTTCGACATATCTCCAAAGCTTCATCCATCGTACTCGATATCTCATGTCATTTCTCGGCCCGTCAAAGAATAGTCCACCTGGATTGGCCTTGGCTAGTGGAGCAAGCAAGTCGAGAACCTGGGCACACAGATAGACTGCGTAATTGGCCCACATATCGTGGCCGGGGTTGGTGAGGAACAAACCAGCGTCTGTTTCGAGATCGACAGGTGATGCCCAATGGCTGACGGGTATCAAGGTCTTGACCGACGAGATGAGGCCACCGCAGACGTCCATTCTGACAAAACACCAAAATAACGCCTGCTCGACGCCACCCACAAAACCGTTCATCCCGACGGCCTCCATCAGACTGGCGCAGCCGTCGAGATGTCTGCGCCAGGCTTTGGGGGAACAGCTGGCCATTTCTAGAACGCAGAGCACAACGCATGAGGCTATAACGGCTGTTGTCCGCGTCGGCAGTTGGGGTAAGAGTAGGTGTATCGCTTCTTGATAAAGAGCCAGGCTCTGGTCTGTAGGCCGACTCCTGTCCTTGAGCTCCATTTGTCGGGCTGAAAGAGCCAGCATAGAATACCGCAAATGATCGTGTGACCGGGCCATTGTTGGGAGAGAATGCTGAAAGTGACGCTGATTGTCGAATTTGTCTAGCCAGGGAGAGATTTCGTCCACCCAGTTCTTCCATAGCGCGCACTCCTCCTCCAGTGGAAGACGAGGGGGCTCGTGATCAGAAGATATCTCGCCAACCGTCTCGACCGCCTCATTCGACGAAGAAGGCCCGGAGCTGGCGTCAATGGATCTTCGTCTGGAGTTCTGGCCAGAGGCCGGTGAGGCTGGTCTCGTAGGACCATTGGAGCGAACCTCTTGGATGAGATGGTTTCGCAACGTAGAATGGAGCTCATGGTATGCCGAGCCTGGCAAAAAGATACCATCTTCGTAGGAGCCTTCGGGCGTGAACATCTGGTCCATAAAGTCGAACGGCGCATCCATCATAGGATCGATGGCTAAGGTTGTGACTGGAAGACCGGTGACAGTGGAAACGGGAAGCTCGTGCGCTCCTTGGCCTGCGCCTCCCTGGCTTAGGTAGATGAGATTTGCAACAGCGCTGTCGGTGATGACTTGTGATGCTGAGGAGGGTGAAGCCTGGAAGTCCATGCGGTCGCCTGTAGGATGGTGTCCTTTGTCACTCGCCGCATCCTCCCGCCGTGTCGAGGGTGTCAGAAGGGAGCCATAGCCCGGGATGGAGACGTGGTCCGTCGGTGCAGAGCTAGGGCCAGATGAAGATAATGTCCTCTTTGCTGTGCTCGATCCCGCAACAGATGCAGTGTTGCCGCCGGCCGTGGAGGTGGTGTAGGATACGGGACTGTCAAAGTTCTTTGCGTCATCGTCTTCGTGCTGCGGGCCGTGTATTCCGCTCTCGATGGGTGGTGATATGTCCGGTTCAAGCTCTCGATCTGAATCATAGTCGTGGAAGCCGGGCGGTAGGTGATAGTCGCGGATGACCTCGCTGGTGACGTCGAGTATCTCAAAGTGACGACGAGGTGGCGGCCGCCGAGCCTTCTTCATCGACGGGTGATCCTGCAATATCGTCTGGGCGTTCTCGGCCCGGAATGTTACCTTGATACCCCATTCGCAAATCTCCTTCCGCCTTGAGCACCCACCGCAGGCCGGACGGCCCTCGTCGCACTTGCGCTTCTTGCGGCGACAGTTGAGACAGCCCGTCCGGGTCCGGGTCCTCTTCTTCTTTGCCGGCGGAGGTCCATCGGCCGCTGCCGTGGCCGGGTTGGTCGGGGGACGTGGGCCCCTGTCATCGTCGACGACGGGAGACGGCTGGCGTTGCGTCTCGTCGTCGGCGGCCATGATGGAGTCGAGCTCATCGGCACGAGCTGTGGGCGTGGTCTAGACCGTCTGGACTCGGGCATCCGAATTCGCAATCCGTAAGCGCAGCGGCAACTCTCCGGTGTGGTGGAACTTGACACAAATCCGCTGCAGAACGGGTGGTGCCGGGGGTATGTCCCCCTCCACAATTGGAAAGAGATAAGAAAAGGGAAACTGGTTGAAAGGGTGAAAAAGGTTATGTGAGATGTTCGTGGAGCAAAAAGCGCTTCGACATGCGTTTCCACGGAGGAGCGGGCGCGGCTGTGAGTAGGTCGAAATGGAATGTGTATAAGGCAAGGAGAGGTAAAATAATATGGGCCACGTCGGTGAACCCTCGAGCCCCAATGGTCAGGAGCCCGGACTTGGAACAGCCGTTGAACGTAGTGAAGGGTAGTAGGAGAGAAAAGGGTATCTGGGGGGATTGCGTTAGCTCCCCGGCCCTCAAGACGTGTGATATCAAACAAAGTTTACTGTTCACATCTGCCGAGAGCCAGACATCCGCTGTACCCCGGCGCTTGGCAACATGCAGTCAATGAACTTCAGATCGACTTGTTGATGCCCAATGGCAGCAGCCTCTTCACAGCAGTGTGATCACAACTGACTCCCTGCTCTGCCGTTGATTATGATGAAGACTTGTGAGGGCGGCTGCGTATTCGGCCGTGGCTTAGGGAGCTATGGCACCCAGACAATGACAATGCCACGGGGAGGCAGACAGACGAAAAAAACAGACACACACACATGAGGGAGAGATTCTGCGGGGAGAAAGTCTGGGGGAAGCTGTAAGCGGTGTCGGACGGACTCTGCTAAACTGGCGTCTCCTGTCTATCCGTAGCCGTCTGCCGTAGAGCTAAGAAGATTGGCCCGGGGATGGCAAGGGGGATCCTTGTTGACTCTGACTTGGGACAAACTCTGCACAGTCTCGCAGCCCCAAAAGCCCCCAACAGCCCTCGTCACGGGTGGCACTCCTCTTCTTGGGAGCTCCCCGTTACGCCCGTCAACCCCGCCATCCTTTCTTAGACCCTCCGTCTAGCTAGCCGTGGGAGCGAAGGATGAGTTCGTCTTTGAGGCTTTGTGTTGTGGTAATTGTTGGAGTAGCACTCCACAAACCCCCCACACCCTGTCAGCAAAAGGAACCGACAGCAACCCTCAAGCTTTTCTCACCCTCGTTCCAGATCCTGCCTGCGGACCTGCGTAAGATCTTGTTAAGCGACGTCTCCGGTCTCGGTGTTCTCGGGCTCCAAAACAATTGTCTTTTACGGTTTTCGGTAAGGTGTGTGAGATTGACATGAAGACCAGATGAGAGTGAGTTGAGGCGCATGTCTGTAGACTCATACGTTAGGGCTCGGCTCTTATTCAAATCTCACCTGAGAAAGAAGCAATAAGATATACAACCCCAAAGTGCGATCTTCACCACGTCAACCGGTCGAAATGAGCCCAATCAAACCTCACCCACAGCGAGCCATCTATGCGACAGCAGTTCACTCCAATGACTCGGGATGCAACCAGCTGACGGCCTGCTGCAGCCTCCACGTCGTTCATACTTCCAAAAACGAACAAATTCGTGACTCTTTCGCACTCAATTATTATCGAGAATCAAGGGTAATCCGTGTTCTATGCAATTCCGTTGCCTGCCGAATTCTCCCCCATTGCCCTGAACGCCGCTAGTGACCCCATTTCCGTTACCGAACCCGCCCTATCCAAAACTTTTCCGTCAAAAGAATAACAGTAGAACCACCTCATCTAAAAAGGGGCTTTCATAGACGATTCTTGGATGATGACGTCTTAGTGGTGGTGAACAGGGTTAAGGTCGCGGAACTCGCCCCTGAGGCTGTCGACCCCGTTTGCTCTAACCTCCTCGACAAGCTTGGCGACCTCGGGCGCGATGACAGCCTCGTCAAAGCCAAAGTACTTGTACGCGTCGGGGCCGGGAAGCGAGTGTCCGAAAGTGCTCATCGAGTAGCCGGCGTCGGCGTAGCGCTCCCACCCATTGACGGCGTAGGCCTCGATAACGACGCGCAGCGCCTTGGAGCGGTACTGCAACACCTCGCGCTTATACTCGATCGGCTGCTGGTCAAAGACGCGCTGGCACGGGAAGCTGACGATGCGGGCCTTGATGCCGTGCTTCTCTGCGAGTAGCTTGGCCGTCTTGACGGCAAAGGCCATTTCCGCGCCGACGCCGATAAGCGTGACGTCGGCGTCCTGGGCCTCCTGGAAGACGTAGGCGCCCTTTTGCACGCCGTCGCGCGAGGAGAATTGAGGGTATTGCTCGAGGTTCTGGCGGGAGAGGGAGATGATTGTGGGGGCATCCTTGGCCTCCATGGCCAGGATAAAGGCGCCAGCCGTCTCTTCGCTGTCACAGGGTCGGATGTAGAGGAGATTCGGCATCGCGCGGTAGAGGGCCGGCAGGGCGATGGGCTGGTGGGTGGGGCCGTCTTCGCCGGTTCCGATCGAGTCGTGCGTCGCGATGTGAATCTGTTGGAGGCGCTGAAGGGCGCCCATACGCACACCAGGGGCGGCGTACTAATGAGACAGGTCAGAACCCATTCGGAAGTTATGGTGGATAGATTATAAGAGGAACGCTAGAGAGAGATAGAGAGGGAGCTTACGATGTAGAACATGAAGAAACTAGAGGTGACAGGGAGGATGGTGCCCTTGTTGAAGGCAGCCAGACCGTTGGAGATGGAAGCCATAGCATGCTCACGGATGCCGTAGTGGATGTAGCGGCCAGAGTAGTCGCCATTAATGCCGCATGAAGTTCGCAAGTCAGGCTAAGGATTGTCAGTATCATCCGTGAGAGTAGCGCCATCATCATCTACTTACGTTCTGAAAGTCAACCTTGCCCTTCCAAATCATGTTCACCGAGGGAGACAAGTCCGCAGTACCGACCATCAGGTTGTTCACCCCAGCGGCGATGGGGTTGCAGACCAAACCTGCGGACTTTCTTGAAGGAGTAGGAGTCGTAGGGAAGTCCTCCTTGGCGGGGATAAACTTGCGCCAGTCGTCGACCCATTCTCCAGAAACACGCTTCTTGAACTCAGCAGCGAGCTCCGGGTGCTCACGAGAGTATCCCTCAACTAGCTGGTTCCACTCGGCCTCGATCTTCTCACCGCGGGACACGGCCTGACGGAAGTAGTCATAGACCTGGTCCGACACAACAAAGTGCTTCTCAGGGTCCATGCCAAAGGTCTTCTTAATGTTAGCGACGTCGGCAGCACCAAACGCGGCACCGTGAGCCTTGGCGTCACCAGCAACGGCGCTGCCAACTCCAATGACGGTGTGAATGTTGATGAAGGTAGGCTTGTCCTTGCTGTTGCGAGCCTGGTCCATGGCGCGGACGATGGCCTCGAGGTCCCAGTTGCCGTCCTCGATTTCAATGACGTTCCAGCCACAGGCGCGCATCTTTGTGTTGACGTCCTCGGTGTTGCAGAGGTCGACGCTTCCGTCGCAGGTGATTTGGTTATTGTCGTACATGACGACGAGGTTGTTCAGCTTCCAGTGGCCGGCGAGCTGGATCGCCTCCATGGCAACGCCCTCCTGCAGACAGGCGTCTCCGATCATGCACCATGTCATGTTGTTGACGACGGGGAAGTTGGGACGGTTGTAGGTAGCGGCGAGGTGCTTGGTAGCAACAGCCAGACCAACAGCATTGGCGATACCCTGGCCCAGCGGGCCGGTCGTCACCTCGATACCCTCATGCTCGATCTCGGGATGGCCGGGGCAGATTGAGTCGGTGCGGGCGGAGTGGTATGACTTGAGCTGTTCCATAGTCATGTTCTTGTAGCCGGTCAAGTGCAGAAAGCTGTACTGGAACAGACAGGTGTGGCCATTTGACAAGACAAAACGGTCCCGGTTGAAGTAGTTTGGGTTCTTGGGCGAGTACTTCATGGCGTACTTCCAGAGAGATGTGCCGATGGCTGCCATGCCCATGGCACCGCCCGGGTGGCCACCCTTGAACTGCTCACACAAATCGGCAATAAGACAGCGGAATGTGCGGAGAACGAAATCGACCTCCTTCTTCTCGGACTCGGTGAGCTGGAACTGGCTGTTGGTGCCGTTGAGAGATTTGGCGGCCACGATGCCCTGAGCCACGGGCTCTGAGGGAACTGCACTGGGAGCCATTTTGATGTGTCGACGGGTTATTAAGGGATGAGGGTATCTCGGTTTTGTGGTTATGAGGGGTAGCAGTAGCAGTTGGCCGTCGGGTTTCTTGGTCGACTGTGCTCGGTATAGTGAACGGAAAGTAAGGGCAATACGTGACGCAATCGTAAGGAAGATGCAAAGAAGCACTTGGTATCAATGAGGTTCTCTTGCTTGGGAGTGAGAGAACAATTCTGGAAAAAGATGATGAGATAGCAAAGACAAAGATGGAGGGCATTTCATTGCGGCCATTCCAACAGATATAATCGTGGGCAACGGTGCAACTTGAGACCCCTCTGCGTGGTTGAGATGACCGCTTTAGGATGAAGAGTGAGATGGCCCGCAATGCGAAGCAGTGCAGTATGAGGAAAGTAGCGCTTAGGTTTTCCCTTTTGGGGTGAGATTGGACTCGGCAGAAGAACAGCTCCAGTGTCACTTGACGAAGCTGAAATTTAGTCTGAGGAAGCGTGGCTAGACTTCTAGAGACTGTGTGTATTGCGTGCCCGTTTTGGTCTCAGGGTTAGCAGAAGCGCAACGAAATACTCGGACGATGGAAAGCTTCCCAACAAAGTTGAGATTGAAACAGAAAATGAGTAATTCTGCACGACACTGATATGTTCGGCTTGCTGCGAGTAACCTTAGACAAGATGAGGTGGGCAAAATGAATGACCGCAAAAAAAAAAAAAGAAAAAAAAAAAGAAAAGGGAAGAATGCCGAGCTCTCGGCGACTGAGTAGCTCTGGGGGATTTGATGATTGGACGAAGCGGTTAAAGTGCGGGTCTTTACTTTGTCCTTGCTCTGGCCCGTGCTTGACGATTTTGGAGATTCGAAGCGCCGCTGCAGTACGTACTGGACACGTGCCATAGGTACTAAGGTACCTCAAGGTGCAGAGTACGAGGGCCACTTACATAATCAGCCCTGACCACTCACCGTCTCGTCCTTCTTCCCCGCCAAAATACCCGCGGTTTTCCCCGTCCATCCTCCAGAGTTTCCGGAGTTCAAGTCGTGCAGTTCTTCCTGGTTGACGATCCACGACAGTCTCAGAGACTCTGCTGGTTTGGACGACCCAGTCTGACTTGATAAACATTTTCAAGATCCTCACCGCAAACAGTTCTCTGTTCTCACAACCTAAGCTGTGAGCTTCCACAATGCCCTCTCTGCCGGCTCCCATTGCCGTCCCTTGAGATAGTTGTCCCATCGCTTCGGCCTTCTCTCAACTCTGAACCGTTCCATCTGCGGCCCAAACCGCCTCCTTATCGAAACATTGGGCTCCGATGGGCCCCGTGCATCTTGCAAATCTCCTTGGAACTATTCTTGACTCTGAGGCTTCACATACAACCATGGCCGCCGAAACCTTATCCACGAACCCATCACGATTCACCTCTGCCGCAGGCCCTTCAGTCCAGTCGAGACCCTGAAATCCTGAGCAAATTCCAAACTTTCCTTTGTGCCATGCTTGTTCTGTTTCCTTTCGTCTCTCTGCCCCTCCACTCGGACGCTTGCCGACCTCTTCTCCTCGGCCCCCCATGTTCACCCTTCACCCCGCCATCTGCCAATCTGGCGTCCGCGTCCCGCCAAGAAGCGCTTCCACTTGCCCTCCCACCACCCTTCCCATTACGCCCCTCCATCTTGTCTCTCTGCGCGGACTCAATGCCGAACGCCGTCTCAAGAATTCGTGATTTCTCAATACGCACAACATTCAATCTGGGGCCCCGGCGCAAAGGGACCTTCCATGGTCGAGGCTCGGCCGGCATCTCGCAGCTTCGCACGCTTCACACAACTCCAAGCAACGCCCGTTCGTGTCCTTTCCTGTTCGCCCCGTACTTCCCGACTGTCCAGTATCCCTCATATAACCAACCCGTGACCGCAATGTTTCCCGTGTTTCGAGTCTCCTACCACCAGTTCTCTCTACTCATACTCAGTATACCTTTACCCCATTCAACTTTCAACGTCATACGTGAGCCGTAGTCTGCCTTCGTAGCAACACGCATATTGTAATTCTCTTTCTTCGTTCGCCTTTCACTAAAGATACCCAATCCTTCATTCACTATGCCTCCCGTAGCAGTAAGCGACATGGACCTCCCCGCGGAGCCCGTCCACCCCCTCCCCGAAGCAAAGGATCCTCTCGCCTCTTCCGTCGCAACACCTCAGCTCTTCTCTCTCTCCAACAAGACCATCGTCATTACCGGCGGCGGCCGCGGTCTGGGCATCACCTTCGCCCTCGCCATCCTCGAAGCCGGAGGCCACGCCGCTTGCCTCGATATCCTACCAGAGCCCTCACCCATCGAGTGGGCGCACCTCACCAAGCTCGCCACCTCCAAGAACCTTTCCATCTCATACCACAAGTGCGACATCACCGACGAGGAAGCTACGGAAAAGGTCTTTGAGGAGATTGCAGACGCCGCCGACAGCCGCGGTGCTCCCTTCTGGGGCGCCGTCGCCTGCGCCGGCATCCAGCAGAAGATTCCTGCCCTCGAGTACCCCGTTGCCGACTTTGAGCGGATACAAAAGGTCAACGTCGTGGGTGTCTTTGTGACGGCGAAGCACGCCGCCCGCGTGTTGGTGAAGCGCAAGAGCAAGGGCAGCATCTTGCTCATTTCGAGCATGTCTGGAGAGATTGCGAACAGGGTAAGTGTCTACACCCCGATCTTGAAGGTTTGGTTATCATCAGAGCTTCCGGACTAACACTCCTCGCCAGGGATTGACATGCAGTGCCTACAATACCAGCAAGGCTGCCGTTCAGCAGATGTGTAGGTCTGTCGCTCAGGAATGGGGCCAATACGGTATCCGCGTGAACACTCTGTCGCCCGGTGTAAGTTCCACTCATCCACCGTCACCGCGTTTCGTTACTAATTCATCAACAGTACATCCGGACCGCAATGACCGATCAGCTTTTGCAGGCCGAGCCTGAGGTTGAGACAACTTGGATGAGGGGAGCCCTTCTCCAGCGCCTGGGTACACCCGAGGACTTCAAGGCCCCGGCCGTCTTCCTCCTGTCCGAAGGCAGCTCTTTCATGACCGGTGCAGACCTCCGTGTCGACGGTGGACACTGCGCCTCTGCTTGATTTGTCTCTCATCATGTGAGAATGCTGGATAAAGGTTGTCTTGGATAAAACGGCGTTGGTCTCACGATATCAGATGAGGTTCCGACATTGGAAACCTCTCACCCCTCATTGCAGCTCGCGTTGGAAAGTTCACGGAGCCGTGAGTTAACGCAAATCTAGAAGTGTAGAACGAGTATGAACAGAGCGAGCATCAATAGCGATATTATCATGTTTCCCGACTTATATGCGTGCCTTGAGTCTGGAGACAGACTTACCAGACACAAGCATAACGTACGATGAGTAATATCAACACATTCACCAAGTGATGACACTTATTGAGGATGCATTGAGCTTTTATTGGGTATTAGCAGAATGCAAACGATGTGTCACCCTCATCACGCCTTAAACGCCTAATGTAGTTTACAGCAGTCCATCTCTAAAGGCCTATGGCTGTTGTTTGTGCTTGCTCGGACCTCCCCATTAATCAAGCTCTATCGGTCAAGCAACCTTCCCAATGCTTTACTTTCAACCAAGCTAGCTTGATGCAATAGGTTTCCATCCCTGCTCAGGCGCATTTCTCCTCATCGCCTTGAATCTTCAACGCCGTCTTCGCCATTTTCAGTATATGTTGTACGCAGGCCCCGTACAGTGGCGGTGGTGTTGGTAGAGAAGATCCTTGCTGCCCTAATCCATGGAGTGTTGTACCGTTGATGAAGATCATATACCTTCCACTCTGTCGTAGTAGAATTATCTCCATCCTGATAATTCCCTAGTAGCTCAGCAAGCATCCTACTTCTGCTGCTTCGGTTGCTTGTGGCAGGTGAGTTTGCCCCCTTCATCAATCCAAAACTCATCCTTGGGCTTCCTGGACTCATTAAGATCCATTCCCAGCCAGATCTTAGCCTGGATCACCTCATCGTTGTCCTTCTTACAGTCGCAGGTCAAGTAGGTGCCAGCAGGCAACCCGTCCTTTGGCACAAGAGAGCTGCCGACAGTGCACATGCCGCAGTGATCGCGAATTTTCTTCTCATCGAGATTATTCCACCCGAGAACGCCCTTGACGGGGTCAAAGATGACGCACTCGTCAACGTTGACGTACGTCGGCTGGCCAAAGTTGCCATCCTTGTCGGTACAGCACGCCTCGAAAAAGAAGTCACCGTTGTAGGGGCCGAACTTGCCCTTGTAGGTGCGAGCCTGGATGCAGCGTCCGCCGAGGAAGTCTGCACGCTGATTTTGGCGGTTGGGAAAGGTGGCGAGGCGCTTCAGGCAGAGTTCCGGATTAGCTGAGGGGGGGATGGAAATTTTGGCTGGGCCACCTTTGGCTGAAACTGTGTTGGTCATGGCAGCGATGGTGAGAATGAGGAGAGATGAGAACTGCATTATGACGGCGTTCGGGTTGTTTGAGCTGTTTGGTGGGTGTTGGTAGAGTGAGGTGGTGTTCTTGATATAAGTGTGACGTGACGTTGGAGTAGAGCTGTCTGAGAATCTGAAAACGAGTAGATGAGTGGATGGTGTTTTCTGAGCTTCTGAGACGTAGTGGAGAGAGAATGGGATTGATCAGAGAATCTGTGAACAATTACGGGAGAAAGGCTTTGTTTCTATACCTATTCTCGTGGTACCTCTGCTACCACCAATGCCATCGGAGATAGAATGAAGGTTTCTTGGCCTCAGGAAGTTATGGTCAAGACCATGTAAGACTGCAAAGCCGTTGGAACCTGAAACCCTAAAACGCCATTCGAATATCAAGGTATACTGGAACGGGTCGGCGGGAACAAGTCCACGGGAATGGGCGTCCTGGGGGTACACCACGCCACCTGAGACTCAGATGAAGTCGGCATGACATGAATACTTCCTTCCTTGGCCAACATTAAACTCGTTGGAAGTGTCCCATTAAGCGCGCAACTGTCTCAGACATGTTGCTACTAAGTAGTAAAGAATCACATCCTTTCCGCATTTTTGTCCCTGATCCTTAGATAAACGAACCAAAAGCCTATATGAGGAGCTGATTTGGAGAAAAGATGACATGCGGGGATCCTTTTGTTGACGACATCCGCACTCAATGAAATAGCCTGGGCATAGATGCACAAAACAAAAAAACCCTCAAAAACTCAGGCGCTACATTTCCAGAGACAAGTCAAGCTATCAGAGCATCCGTCTCCATCCAGTGAAGCGGATAAGCTCAAGGTTGACTCCATCAACAGTGGATCCCCTAATCTCACGATGTCCGCGTTGCGGGCTGCCTGCAGTGGGGTTTAGGGCTTCACTTTCACAATCCCGATATCAACAACAGCTGGTCGGTTAGCTCAGTTGGTTAGAGCGTGGTACTAATATTTCATCAGGAATGTTGCGTAATGCCAAGGCCGGGAGTTCAAGCCTCCCACTGATCACTCTTTTGCTTTTGGTCATCAGGGTTGCTGTCAAACGCCTCACACGCATCGAGACAAGGACTTGCATAGATGCGGGAGAACTTAGGCTCACAAGGTATGTCAGACTCGATTTCGCCGTCATGAAATGAGTCACGCGTATTGTCAACTTCTGTGGAGACCTGTAGAAACTCGGTTTACCATGCAATCATCAAGGTCTGCTTGATTCATGCCAGGAATTATGTTAAGTCACAGGATGGACATAGTTGTTACATGGGCATGTGGAAATCGATTGTCAAATACCTAGCTCGAACGGTTGGTTGTTCATCCGTAAATGTGACCAAGCCTGCGGTAACCCTTCCACCAGGAGACAGCAATGCGAGTATTGATAACTGTATGAAAAGCCTATACCTACTCATCAATACCACATCCGAAATAACCTTGACCCAAGGCTATGTGAATTATTACGTCTCGTTCTTCATCATCTTTCCGTTGTGCATGAAACCTTCTAGTTGCCTGGTCACAGGCTCATCGGAGACACAACGTCATATTGATCTTCTTTCCTCGTCGCGTCAAGCTCATACCTGGGTCTAGCGCCATCAAGCTCGACAGTTCGCTCGACTGTCTCCAGCTCACTAGGGCGGCGGGTACCCTTATGAAAGTATTTGGCCTCCGGCTTGCCACGTCCCTCTTCCGTGTCCCCAGTCAGCGTAACTCCCTCTATGGTCTTTTGCTTCCTTTTTCTAATGAAGAGGATCCCCGCGACAATCAGTGCGGCACCCGCCACGCATCCGACTGCTGCTCCAACTTTGGCTCCAACTGGGATTCCGGTCTGCTCTTCGCTGGCCGGAGATGTTGTGCCAGTCGACTCAGACCGGGTGCCTGTGCTGGATGCTGTGCCTGTTCCGGTCCCGACAGATGTTGCGTTGGGTGTAACCGAGGCCAAAAGTGTAGACGTAGCTGTTGACAGACCAGCTGGCGTTGCAGTCAAAGAGCACGAAGTGGTAGTAGTGAGAATATGCGCCCAGTAGTAGCTAAGCTGAAGGGTGGAGATAGATGTCGCCGTGCAGAAGTAGTTGGCGGTGCCGTTGTCCCGGTACACGCCCTTGTAGTCTGGCTTGCAACACCATGCGCCAGTATCTGGCTTATCATTGACAGTATCATTTGCTACCCACATACTCCATGATGGATCAGGGCACTGGGCTGTTAGTACGATACTCGTCTCGGCGTATCGCACTGGGGAACGGCGCGAGGTACCTTGGGGTGAGTATATGCCGAGGACGAGCAGTCGGTGGAGTCTAACAAAGACAAAGAGCGTCAGCAGATGATGCGAAGTGAGAAAGGTATCAAGATGCGTTCGCGAACCTGGGCAGCAGTAGTTCCCATCGTAGCTGCCGTTGCCCGCACACGACAGCCCCGAGGGACAGCATCGAACTTAGAGTCCTCCGGCTTTTCCACATTCAAAGGGGGCATCCTGGGGACAGGAAGAACTGGGAAACCGAAGAGACCAGCCGCCAGCATAGTTGCATTCTTGAGCATAGGCCACATGTATAGCAACGAGAAAGGCACTGAGCATAATTCGAAAATTGGGCCGACAAGGGCTTGCACCGGGACACGCGACAACCATGCTATTGAACAGAAAGCAACTTTAAACACTAGTAGTATGTATAATATGTATAACTAGGAAGACAGATAGACTAATTCCGGAAGACGGAAATCGCGGGGACTGCTCTAATATTATTAGGCCTCGCCGGTTAGGCCTCGTTAATTAAGGGATAGCTCAGGGGGTATAAAAAGGGGGACTAAGTAATAAAGGAGTAGCTTAAGTATATATAGAGCGCTAGTAATATACTTTAAAAGAAGGGTAAATTTTAATAATTTATTTTTTAAACCCTAATAGTAATTAGCTTTTATAAACTTTTTTTTTATATTATATACTTATTAATAATCTAAAATCTCTATTTATAAAAAGGACTAGGCTAGAAACTTAAAATATTAATAAGAACGAGACGTAATAAGAGAGCGTAGTTAGTATTATAATAATAATAAAAAAATAACTTTTTTTTATTAAACCCCCTAAAGTTACCTCCTCTTTAATAAATAATATAAAAATAAAATATAATAAAATAAATAATATAACGATAATATAAAAGGACCGTATTATTAAGAATATTAACGAATTTTAAATAAAATAGCGAACTTTTTACTCTTACTTATTAATATTTAAACTAAATAATAAGTAATAAGTTAGTAAAACTATAAGAATAAGAACAATAATTAAAAAAAAAAATTCCTTATTATAATATATAAAGAGCGTTTATATAGAAAATAAGTAGATTTAAAACGCTTATAAAGCTTTTTAAATAACCCGGCCCTTATACTAAGAACTATAATTTTAGTTATAATAGCCTCGGACGTTAGTTTTAATATAAATAAAAACGTAAACCCCCGGACTAAGGATAGTTTAATAAATAAAGCCGTATTTAAAACGCTACTTAAGTAATAATAAAATAATAAGTTTATACTACCTAAGCCCCTATTTATTAACTCATTTTTAATTTAAATAAGCGCCGTAAATAAAACGTCTATATTTAAATTACTATTCTTTTTGAACTTATTATATATTAATAAATTAATACGGGATTTATAAAACTTCTTTTTTAACTATTATTATTATTTTAATTTATAAGCTTAATAAATAAGAATAGATTATAATAAAGCAGTATATATAATTAGCTACTTAAGTAATAATATAAAGACTTTTTAAATATATTATATTTTTAATTACTAAAAGACCCCCGGGTTTATAATAAACTAAGTTATATAAAAAGAACTAAAAACCTTTTTATAAAATAACCTATTTAATCTTATTAATTAAGGAATAATAGCGAATATATAACTAAATAGCGCTTTATAAAGCTAAAAAAAAAAGTTAATAAGTTTATTAACTATATTAATAAGCTCGAGATAGAACTAAAATATATTTTAATAAAGAAATAGAAGATTTTTATATTAATAAATAAGCTATAGCCCGAACTATACTTCGTAATAGTATTATAAATAGAACTTCTACGGACTTATTTATAATTAATATTATTAATAAGATATATTAAATAATCCTCGTTATTAATAAAGAGCTTACGAACGTTCCCTAAGTAATATTTTAATTTAAATTCGAACGAGTTAATAAGAAAATACTAGGGCGCTAATAAATCGAATACATAAGAAATATATTATAACTCGCTTAGTAAGGATATTACGTATTATAATTATAAAAAAACTAGTTATATTATAAAGGATTAACTATAACTACGGGAGTAGTATTAATAATATTATAATTATAATAAAACCGGGTATTTTATTAATAACTACCGGAGCGTTATATATTATAAATATAATTAAAAAAGGTATAAGGCCGCTAGTTATTAATTAGACCTCGCTTTAACTAAGTAGTACGGATTAATAACGAGCTCGAATACTATTTTAATAAAAAGAGTAATTAATAATTAATAAGGGCAGCGCTTAAATATTCTAACCTATATATACTTAAACTATATATAAAAAAAGCTAAGCGCCTTTATTAATTTAGAAATAAAAGGGAACGTAGTTAGTATCGGGCTATTTAATAGCTTTAATACTAATTTATAAATTTACTTATTATTATAGTTAATAAATATTAAAAATAAATAAATAAAAATACTAAGAAGCTACTACTTATAGTTTCGAATTACTAATAGTAATTATGTAATAAAAATATAGTTATATTACTTTATAATAACTAATATTATAATACTTACGCTTATCCTTAGTTTTTTTTAACTGGAGGATATCGACTTATTAATTAATTAAAAATAAAAAAAGTAATAGTATTTAATTTATACATAATATATCTGCTTAAACGCCCTAAAAAAGGGGCTACTAAATAACTTAGTTTTAGCAATATTTACGTATATTATAATTAACTTAGTTATAAATAGTAACGTAATACTAATAAGTATAACTAAAGATTAGAAACTACGTTACTAAGATTTTAATAACTTATTTTAAAAAAAAAAAGGCTATTTTGTTATTAAATAGAGTATTATATAATTACTATATTAAATTAAATAACGCGGCGCTTATTTTTTAAAAACTTATTTACTTATTATCGAACTATAAGCTTGAGATCTTACGTAATTATTTAATAAAAATAGAAGCTAGGGGCTAGATATACTCCTTTATAAGCTTAATAAAAGTACTTATTTTTTTCGTATTTAAAAAAAGAGGAGAGTTACGACTTTATATTAATTATAGAGCGATTAATAAGATTATATAAAAAAATGGAACGCCGTTATTATTAATTAAAAAGATATTAAATAAACTATTTAATACTTCTATTTTTACGAAACTAGACTTTAAGAACGAGTATTATTATATATATATAATAAAAAGTAATAAATAAAAAACGGCTTTTTATATTAAATACGAGTAATTCGAGTATTTAGTTATACTTTTCGAACTAACTAACGCGCCCATAACTGTTTAGATATATATTAATAATATTCTAAGTAGCTTAGTTAATACTATTTATATTATATACCTAAATAATATCTTAATATATAGTAATAACTATATAGTATATAAAAAGTACGTACGTAGCGTACTATAAAAACTATAATAATAGAACCTATATTTAAATAGTAATAAATACGAGTTCTATATATTACGTATAGGATTTTTAAGATATATTATATTTAATAAAAGCGTAGGGATAAAACCCGCGTATATTAAAACTATAATAAATTAGCTACTTTTAAAGAGTATTAAAAATATATAAACGTTCTTTAAATTTATAGAGTTTTATTATAAATCTATTTATAACTATACTAAAATAATAGTACTTTTAATAAATTTACTAAGAAAAGTAAAACTAAGATAGTTAGAATTATTAATACTCGCTATAGAGTTATTTAAAAAGCTATTAATAATATTTATTAACGTATTAATATTATAATATTTTAATTTTACCCTACTTATATAGTTATAAATAAATACTTTAGCTCGAGCTATTAGCTTAGTAATTATATAATTATTTAAGGGTAATTAATACTTAATTACTTATAAATTAAGGAAATTAATAAATATAGAGAGCCGCTATAATACGAGAGATATAGAATTACTAATTATTATAAATATACTAAAGAACTAATAATACTACCTTATTTATAGCTAAAATTAGGTCGTAGTATTTATAAACTATTTTAATTTATAATTCTTAGATATTAAAAAAAAGCTAAATAGAAAATAGTTATATTAGTTAAACGAACTCGTAGCGTTTAATATCGAAATTAAGTTTAAGCTAAGTATAAAGAACTTAGTAAATAGACTTTTATAAAGACTTAATTATAATAAAAGTAATAATAATAATAAAATAAAAGAGTTATTATTAAAAATAAAAAAAGATCTTTATAATATTAAAATTATATAAAAGCTTTTTAAAATTATAATAATAAGGTATATAAGAACGAGCTATAAGAGCGGTTCTTAAGTAAAAAAGATAGTAAGTATTTTAAAAATAAAACTAATAATAATATAAAGAAATAAGTAAAAAAGGTTAAGAGCTCTAGCTTAAGAGAACTTTAAAAAGTATTTTAAGAAGTATAACGGGGCTACGAGCCTAAGGTATTAAAGTTATAATATAATATTTAAAAAGCTATTTAAGCTTATTATTAAAATTATAAATCGTAAACTACTCGTTTTATAGGACTTTAATATAATAAGAGTATTTAAAATAGTATTTAATAAAGAGGGGTGATTAATAATAAGTTAATTACGGGCTACTTAATAAAAAGACGTTTTTATAAAAAATAAGTAATAAATTAAAAAGAATTAATAACCTCGCTTAGTTAAAAATAATAATAATAAAGTTAAGTATATAACTTAAAAGGGCTATTATATTATAATAATTATACTTACGTATTATTATATAAGGGGCTAAAAAAAGAGGTTATTAAAATATATTATAATATATTTATAATAAGATATTATAACGTATATAATAAGCGAGCTACTTAGATAAGCGAGCTACTTACCTAACTACGACTTTCTTATTTTTTATTTTTTACCTTACGCAACGTTATAATATAATTATAATATTATAAACTAAAAAAACTTAGTTAAACTTAGCGATCTAAGCTATTAAAAAAACCCTAAAACTAAGTATTTAAGTAATAACTAAGATCTATTTAGTCCTTTTTAGGACCTTAAGTACCTGTTTAAAAAGCATACCTATACGATAAAATATTATACTAAACTGGTAGAAATTAATTATATTTAAAAAAGAGAAGCTAGTTAAGTATATTCTTAACTTAAATTCCCGATCGTTTCCTCCCCGTATTAGTAATATAAAAAATATAATTAATTAATTACTCGCTAATTACGACGCGCCCCTTATTAAAAAGCGCTAGGCTTTTAACTTTATTAAGCGCTAACTATAGCTCCGGACGCAATCTTTTTATAAGTATAATTGTCACGGTAGTGGGCACTAGGGCCCTGTGGGCCCTATAGCTCAGCCTCAGGCTACGAGGCTAAGCTCCTAGTAGTTACGTAACGAGCTAGACCGCTAGGCCCAAAGGGCCAGCCTACTAGCTTCTGCCCACTATTCTATTTTTTCCCTCTTTACGTTAAGTCTTTAGTTAATTAGGTTAATATAGTAGCGTTCCCACCTACCTCGAGTTCCCTTTTATAATACTACTTAACGTTACTTAATTAACTATTTCTTAAAAATAGAACGATAATATCTTAATTAATTAACTACTAGCTACTTTTACTAAGAAAGCGTATAAGAGAGCTGAGCGATAGCTAGTTAAATTAATCGCGCGTAAGTAGTATAATTAATACCCTCTAAATATATACCCCCTTTATTAGATATAATAGTTAGAGGACATAGCTAGGGAGGCTAGGTCTCCTTTCGTACTAACGGTTTTTAATAGAGCTACTACTTTTATAAGTCCCGATAGAGCGTTATAAGCCCTAATAAAGGTACTAAGCTCCCGGTTATCGACCTAGAGGTCGCGCTATTTAACTAGTTAATAGAGCGCTTCTTACCCTCTATTACCTAGGCCGATTACTTAGCGTACTTTAGTAACGTAGCTAACTAGCTTACCTCGCCTATTTATATCCGTAACGATATCTTTTTTAAAAAGAATACTAAGTAATATATTAACCTCGACCTTATTTAAGAGCTATACTTTAAAAACGACGGAAAGACCTTGCTTAAGTAGATCGAATAGTAATTAAAAATACGCATCGCTTAGTACTAATTAGAGCAGGTCCTAGCGTCCGTTATCGGCTAGCTAAGTAATAGCACTAAGTACCTATACGTAATAACTTATAAAAACCTCGACCTTATGCGTATTACTATTATAGAGCTCCGTATTACGAAGGAAGCCCTTACCTAAGCCTATATTAGTAATATAGCTATAGCTAAAAGGCTAGAGTAATTAAAGAACGGCTCCTAGGCTAGCTCTATTTAGGATACCGCTACCCTTAGTACGCTAAAATAGCGGCTAGTATGCTTAGAGATATAAAATAGCCGCGAGATTACTCTAGCCTTGTCCTATCTTATTACCTACGGCTCTTAAAAAATACTTAACGTGCCTATTTTTATAAGTAATAATACTAGCCTTAAGTTCGACTATTAGCTCTAGTATATTATAAAGCGCTTAGAGAACGCTAACTATAGTATAGATAGGTACTACTTAGAGTATATTATTAATAAAATTAGAAATAGCGCTACGGAGTTTATATACTTATTACTAACCTTTAACGAGATTACTATGGCCGAGTAGCTACTCTATAAGCTTAAGTTAACTTATACTAGCCCGACTACTATAAATAACGCTAGTTATAAGCTAAATATACTTACGATTACGTTTAAAAACGTTTACTAAAAGCGCTCTATATTCGCTAAGCTCGTGCGTATTAATAAGCTTCTAAAGTCCTAGTAAAAGCGCCGTTTTTATAATAAGCTACCTATATATCTTCGTAACTAGGCTATATTAAAGTACTTAGATAATACGGCTACTTTTTAAAAATATACTAAGTACGTTACCTAGCTAGCTAACGTAATATAGCCCCTTTTTATAAAAGACCGCGCGGTTAAGGCTTTTAATTAGACTCGCTAGACCTCGGGTAGAAGTAATAAAAATAATAAAAATAATAAAAATAATAAAGGTACTAGAGGTACTAAATAGAACTAAGGTCGTACCTCTACCCGTAAGATAATCCCTAAAGCTTTATATTAAAAACTTAAGGATAGTAGCGCTTACTTCGTTCATAATAATACCGGATATATCTCTAAGGACTACCCTAAGAAGCTAAAGATTACTATAGCCGTTATTAATACTACTACGGGCCCTGCTAAAATAGAGTCGGGTTTAGAAAACTAGACCCCTTAGTAAAAGTAAACTCCTAACTAGGGGATACGTATAAAAAGGATAGAAGATTAGTAATTAATTTAGTAAACCTATAGGATCTCGTAGGGAGTTAGCCCCTTAAAATAGAGCTTATATTAGTATTTAATAGATATAGAATTTGCCTAAGAGCCTTATTTAATACGGGAGCTAATAAGTACGGATTTATAAATAACCGCGTAACCCCTTTATTATAATAGTTTTACGCGGCCCTATTTTATAAATTACTATGCCCAATCCCTACTACCGGGTTTAATAAAGAGCGATTAGATAATATTAGCGTAGTATAAACTGCTAACCTATATATTAATCGACGGGTCCTTTTAAAAGCACCCCTCCTTTAGCTTAACACGGGTCGCTACGACCTAATCCTAGGGTAGAAGTAGTTCGAATACTATAAGGTAAACCCTAATATTCGCTACTAACGGCTAATATAGCCTAAGGACTTACTATTATAAGAGATGCCCTTTACTATTATTAGGGATATCGAGGACTTATATACTCCGGAAGTTATTAATATATAATACTAAATCGACGCCGACCGCTAATAGGACTTATTTAAGATAGATATAACCCGCTATAATTAAAAGCTCTAGTAGTAGCGGGCGAAGGGCACGCTAATTAAGATATTATTATACTTACTAAAGACGATAGCTTATTAAATATAGCGGTTAGATAAGGCTAAGGATATAAGGAAGATAGAACGCGCCCTTAATAGTACTACTATCGCCCCCATAAAGAGGGTTAGATAGTAAAAACTATACTTAGTAGCGTTATAAATAAATATTACCTTTATTAGTACTCTTATATTTAAAAAGAACCTAAGGCAGAACGACGTCGAAATAGGCTCTATATTACTTTATAAACTAGACCGTATTATAAAAAATAAGAAGGAGGAGGCGGACCCCTTATATAATAACGACTAGGTTACTCACGACTTTATAATAATTAACTTACTAAAGTACTTACGGCCCTAGACCGACGTCTTTAGTAAAGCGGCTAGCGATATACTTATACCTTATAGGCCGTATAATTATAAAATCGAGCTCTTAAATAGTAATAAAGAGAAGCTAACTTATTACCCTTTATATAAATAGTTAGTACCGGAGCTAAAGGCTATAAAAGCCTATTTACTAGAGCACTTATAGAAGGGATTTATCGAGCTAGGTAATGCTCCTTTTGCGTCGCCGACGCTATTTATAAAAAAGCACGATAGTAGTTTGCGCTTCTATATTAACTTCCGTAAGCTAAATAAGGTTATAAAAAAAGACCGCTACTTATTACTACTTATTAACGAGACCCTTGTGCGGCTAAGTAGGGTAAAGGTATTTATTAAACTAGATATTAAGTAGGCCTTTTACCGCATTCGTTTCGACCTAGCCTCCGAGGACTTAACGACGTTTAGAACCTACTATAGGGTATATAAGTATAAAGTAGTGCCCTTCGGGCTCTATAACGGGCCTACTATATACTAATAATATATAAACGAGATACTAATAGAGTACCTAGATAATTTCTATATAGTATATATAAATAATATTCTAATCTTTTTAGACGACCCCCTCTAGTACTAGGAGCACGTTACTAAAGTGCTAGACCGCTTACGGAAAGCAGGCTTATAAGTAGATATTAAGAAGTATAAATTTAGTATTACTTTTATAAAGTACCTAGGCTTTATAGTTTTTATAAAAAGTATATAGCCTAATAAAAAGAAAGTCTCTATAATTAAAGACTAAAAGCTACTTATATTACTTAAGGGTATCTAGTCTTTCCTCGGGTTTTATAACTTTTATAAGAGATTTATAAGGGATTACGGCCGCTTAGTTAGGCCCCTTACGAGACTAATAAATAAGGGAGTTCTTTTTAACTTTAGCGCCGACTACGAGACGGCCTTTAAAGCTATAAAGCTAGCGCTAACGTCGGTACTAATCCTCTATTATTTTAAACTAGAGCTACTAACGTAGTTAGAAACCGACGCTTTTAACTTAGTATACGCCGGAGCGCTACTATAATAATAAGAAGATAACGGGTTATAATATTTAATAACTTTTTACTTAAAAACAATAAGCGGCGCAGAGCTTAACTACGCTATTTATAATAAAGAAATACTAATAATAATACTATACTTAGAAAAATAGCGCGCGGAGCTTATAAGCTATAAGTATAAGTTCGACGTTATTATAAACTATTAGCTATTACTATTCTTTATAACTAAGCGCCTACTTAACCTATAATAAGCTTACTAAGCTAGTACGCTAGCGGACTTTAACTTTTAGATCTATTACTGCCTAGGGAAAGAGAACGTACTAACTAACGCCCTATTATAAAAAATAGAGGACATCCGTACTTAGTAAGTACTAAAGGAGGCTAATAAGACCTTAGTCCTCTTATTACTAGGACTATTATCCCCTAATATCGTAGCGGAGCTATGGGTACTATTAAGCGCCGTAGTTAATTAACTATAGCTTATAATTAGCTCGCTCTTATTAAAAGACGAGCTCTAGGGGTATTTATTAGTAAAAAAGATTCTAAAGCTTAATAAAGACCTTATTATAGCGTCCCTCGTACTAATATGAGCGCTAGCGGCTAAAGGGCGCGAGCGCTAGTCTATTTAAAACGATGGATTATTAGTAATAGACGGGAAGCTCGTAGTGCTTAAGGAAGAGAACCTTTATATTATAGTTATCTACGAGGTTTATAAGCAAAAGCTCCTCGCTTACCTAGAGCGTAATAAGGTTATAAAAATAATTAAGTAGTAATACTACTAGCCGGGCCTAATAGTAAATGCCTACTAGTACGTACGGAACTACTATACTTATTACCGATTATAAAAGCCGCGCAATAAGCCCCCGGGGGAGCTAAGGCTACTTTTAGTACCCGACTACCCGTAGTAGCACATTTCTACCGACTTTATAACTATCCCTACTAATTAAAAAGAATTCGATAATATTTAGGTAGTAGTAGACCGCCTGGGCAAGAGGGCGATATTTATTCTTTATTATAAAACTACTATAGCGAAAAATATAAGCCGAATGTTTTATAAACAGGTGCTACCTATCTTTAGCTTATTAAAGACTATTATATTAGACCGAGGCCCCTAATTTATTTCTAATTTCTAGGGGGAACTTTATAAGATCTACGGGGTTAAGCTATAGCTATCGACGGCTAACTACCCCTAAATAGACGGCTAGATAGAGGTACTAAACTAGTATATCTTATAGTAGTTAAGACTATTAGTTAATTAATACTAAGATAACTAGAGTAATATACTACCCGTAGTCGACTTTACTTATATTACCTAGCTTAGCGAGACTATAGGGCTATTATTATATAAAATAGAATTCGGTTATTAACTACGGCTCTTTTTTAACTAGTCTAAATAAACTTACTAATTTAGCTTTATAAAAGAAAAGCTAAACCGTACTAACGCCTAGCGTATAGCCTAAGGGATATACGAGGCCTAAGAAACTACTAAGGGTAATATAAAAGTCGCTTAAGTATAATATAAGAGGTATACTAACCGCCGCTAGCGCCCGGACGACCTAAAGCTAAGAGACCGGGTCTTTATTAATACCTCGTATTAAAAGTCCGCTAACGCAAATAAACTATAATAGCTATAGGCCGGGCTATAGCCTATTATTAATACCGGATAGGGGGGTATATAGATTATAAAACTACTAGTAAATAGCTAAGTATACCCGGTCTTTTACTTAAGTAAGCTAAGAAAGGTTACTAACGACTTACTACTTAAGTAGAACTAAGACCCGCCGCTATCGATTACTAATAATAACGGTAAACCGGAGTACGAGGTCTTAGAGGTCGTTAAATTACGCTTATATAAGGGAAAACTATAGTACTAGGCGGATTAGAAGGGGTACGATATAGATCTAACTTAGTACGATATAGAGAGCTTTAAATATATATTAGTAGCGCTCTAGGCGTTTTATTACTAATACTTAATTACTAAGGGCCCGCTATAAAACTTAGATATATAAATAGAAGCTACTATAACTAGCGATTCGCTATTACTAAGGGAGGACGATAATATAATAATAGTAATTACGGCTATAGATTCGCTAAAATAAGGGGTAATTTAGAGGTTTATTTTTTTAGCGCTACGGATAGCGCCCTCTAGTATAGAGGGGGGGGTAATATTATAATAATAGGTATTAGGGCCCTGTGGGCCCTGTGGCTCAGCCTTAGGCTACGAGGCTAAGCTCTTAGTAATTACGTAACGAGCTAGACCGCTGGGCCCAAAGGGCCAGCCTACTAGCTTCTACTTACTATTCTATTTTTTCCCTCTTTACGTTAAGTCTTTAGTTAATTAGGTTAATATAGTAGCGTTCCGACCTGCCTCGAGTTCCCTTTCGTAACATAATTATAAAAGGGCTTAATATAAAGACCTAGATATAATAAACGCGTAGTTTTACTTTATAATAAATATAATCGTAAAATACGGTATTATAAAGTTTAATATTTATAACTTTAACGAGACTAGTTTTATAATAAACTAAATTATATTTAAAATAGTTATTACGAGTATAAAAAGGCGTTTAAATATAAAAATAATATAGCTTAGTAATTATAAATAAGTTATAGTTATTTAGGTTATTAGCTCGTTGGGCTATAGCGTCCCGCTATATATTATTATTATAAGTAAATATTACCTCTCTATTTAATATATAGAATCCGGTTTACTATATAATTAAGTTATCGTAATGTTTAAAAACGGCCAGATAATAAATAAAAGAGGCCTAGATTAGGTAAAATACTTTAAAAGGTATATAAAACTACGTATAAAAAGTCGATATTACCTCCTTATTATTAACGGATATAAAAGTCACTACTTTATAGATTTTAAGTTATATTATAAAGAGAATAATATTATTACCCTTTATATACTGGCTTATTCGTCTTATTTACTATAGCCCTTAAATATTAAATATTTTAGGCCTTTAAAAACGGTATATAGCTAAGAAATTAAAGAAAAAATACGACGGGGTAATACTTATATTATAAAGGAGGACTTCTTTTTTATATTTTATAGGGTATTTACGTAAGCAATTATAAAAAGAAATATTTAGGGAGGATTTAGAAGAGCCGGGCTTATATTTTTAAATATAAAGAGTATACTATTTAAGCTTAATATAAAGTTATATACTCTAATACCTCTAGGATCCTTCTTAATAATACTACTAGCTTAGATTTCTTAAATACTAAATAACTTAATAAAAGTATTATTATAATCGTAACTTATTAAAACTCGAATTACCTATTATTAAAATAGCTCCTTAATTTTAATTATTAAAGTTATTAAGTATTTATTAAAAGGGGCGCGAGGATTTATATATTAAATTACCTTATTAAAGTTAGAGTATTAAATCCTTTAAGAGGAGAATAACTTACTTAGCTAACGTAAAAGGGCTAAGAAAATACGTCTTAAATAAAAAAGAAGTCTTATAGTAGCTAATAAGAAAGACCTTTAGTTATAAAAAGAGGTAATAACTTAGATTAAGGAAAAAACGTATTGAAGTAGTAGTTATTAGTTAAGGACTAAGACGGGTTAATAACGATATAGTATTTATAAAAATACTAGTTATAATATATAAATATATTAAATCGCTAAAGAAATATTTAAAGAAGAGGATACTAAATAGTTTTAATTAAATTACTTTTCTAAGTACTACTTTTTAGTTATAAATATAATATAGTCGCGATTGGGTAGGTAGCTCGCTTATCTAGGTAGCTCGCTTATTATATACGTTAATATAAAGTAAATAATAGTATTACTAAAACGTTACTATTATTAAAATAAAATAAATAAGGATATAAAAAGTTATATTAATATTTATATAATATACTAGCGAATAAAGCCTTATTATTATAAACTATATAGCTTATTATACCCCCTATTTACTCTAGTTAAGTTATAATAAGAAATATTACTAGACTTTATTACGGGCTTACTTATATTAATTATATTAAATAAAAAGTACTTCTATAATATAATACTCGTTATAATAAACCGATTTATAAAGTATAGCGTTTATATTATTATAAAAACGACCTTTATAACCTAGGGATTCGTCAACCTTTTATTTATAAAGATTTTTATTAAGTTTAAAATACTTAAAAAGATCGTTTTTAATAGGGGGTCGTTATTTATAAATAAGTTTTAAACTTATTTCTATTACTTCTTAGTAGTAAAAAGGCGTCTTAGTACTACGTGTTATTTATAAACGGATAGTTAAATAGAATAATAAAACTAATATTTAGAATAATACTTTTATTATTTTTATACTTAGGACTAATTAAATTAGATATAGCGTCTTTACTTAGCTAAGTTTATATATAATAACGCCTAGTACTTAGTAATCCGTAAAGCGCTTACTAAGGCCCTATTTAGGTTTTTATTTATATATTTTATATTAATTTTAACGGGGACTCGAGATAATATATAGAATATTTTAGTTAAAGAGCGTATAGCCCGATTACGAGCTAATTAAAAAGCCCTACGACTTTTTATATAAAAAGTACGTAAAATGTATAAGTAATAAGTTAATAAAGCTAAGATAGATATATTATATAAAGTAAATAACTAGGTATTATTATTAAAAAAAATATTAAAAAGTAGTGTCCTAGTTAGAAGTTAGCTAATAAATATCTAAGCTTATTTAAAATTAAATTAATAGTTAGAATAGTAGGGGTTACTTATTAACTAAACGTACTAATATAATATAAAATATATAATATATAGTAGTTTTTTTCCGGCTTTATAAGTATAAAAGATCGACCTTAACGGGATTATGCTTTTAAGGGAAATTATACAATATAGTATACTTTTTAATTATATAATATGCGTAATATATCCTAAGTACGCACTTAACGTAATATAGTGATTTTAATACGAAAACTACTATTTAATTTAGGATAGGTAAGTTACTTTATAGCGGCGCTAGTTGAAAAGGTTAATAATAAAAGTTAGCCGTAATAGTTAGTTATAATAGTCGGCCGTAATAGTTAGAGGCGGCCCTTAACTATAGAGGTTCTAAACTTTAATAGCAACGTAGAGGTTTTTTAAAAAAGGGCTAAATAGGCTAATATTTACTATTTTTTAGAGCTCGTAAAGATTTTTTTTATTTTTATTACTTTTAATATTACCTAAAGCTACTCTCTATTTAAACTAAATAAATCTACTAAATAAATTTACTAAATAAATTTACTAAACAAATTTACTAAATAAATTTACTAAATAAACTTATTAATGTATAAATTACTATTTAGATAGTTAGTTAGATAACTAGTTAAGAGGTTAGCTAGTTAAAATACTACCTTAACGAGAACCTATTTTATTAAAAATACCTGTTAATAAGTCTGCCCCTCTCGGGCTAGGCGCCCTCGGCTAGCTCGACGCTATAGTTATTATAGTTAATATAAATACGCCCGAGGATTAGTAAAGTACTTTTTAATAATACGGAATTTAGTTAAGTAATAATACGAACGCTATAAATAGCCGGGCTAATACGGACGTTAAAATCCGGTATATTAACGCTAACTTAGTTATAATAATTATAATAAACGGGCCGGAAGTATATAGGGTTAAAATAATAAGCTAGCGCTTTAAATAGCTTTTATAAGACCCCCCGGGTAATAATAATACTTATATAAAAGAATAGATTATATTAGACTTAGCTACTTACGCAAGCTAGTACTAAGAGGTCTTATATATATTAAAATAAGTAAAGCTTGCTTTATAAATAAGTAGTAAAAGGTTAGGAATTAATAAAAGGGAGATAATAATTAAGTTAGTTAATTATTTTAATTAGTAGTTAGGTATAGAGCGTATTATACTTAGTTTTCCTTAATACGTAATACACGGTACGGCCCCGGCGGATTACTTTATTAGGGGGAAAATATATAATATATTTTATATATTTTTATTTAAGTCGTATTAATATTACGAAAAAGCCCTTTAGAAGTCCTTATTTATTCAAGATATAAATAAAGAGCTACTTTATAAAATAAAAAATATTATATAATATAGAGGGCTAAAAAAGAGGCGATAATACCTAATTTAATAAAAAGAATATAATAATAACGAAAATACATAAGAACTAGCTAAGTATATTAAAAACGTAACGTTAATTAGTATATATAAAGAACGAGTTTTAATTAAATAACGTACCTTAGCTCTTAATAAGCCTAATAACGTAGCGAACTAGCTATTAATAAAAAGAAAAGGGGGGCTATATAGCTATAGTTAAGTAATATAAATACGCTAATTACGAACCGTTTCTCTAATCTTTATAATGTATAAGAGGACTGCCCTTATATATAGAAGGGCCGCCTTAGTTATTATCCTCGGGGTTATTATAAAAAAAATAATCTCCTTATTATTAATAAATCTATAAATAATTAGCTACGAATATAGAGCGCAAGCGGGGCGACTATATACTAGCTAGGATATTATTTAAGTAGCGTACTTTATTATAAATAGTATAAAGTAGTATAATTATTATATTATTATAAAACGAAGACGTAGTACGAGAGGAGCTTATAACTACTTTATTATTATTATTAATAACGCGGGTCGAGCGGGCCTCTTTATTAACGTACTTAAGTACTCTCTACGTATTACTAATAATAATTTAATAAGTTTATTAAAACTATAAAGTAATATTAATAACTTAAGTAATAGTAATAATAGAGTAATAATAAAATAATAAACTTCTAAATCGTAAACGTTATTATTTAAAGCGAGTATAGTACTTTAAAAAGTTTATATGATATATTCTATAAACTTAAGAACTTAAAATACTATTAATATAATACTTAAGAGTAGTAATAAAGTAATAATAGCACTAAGTACTTATTATATCCTTATAAAAATAGTTCTACGTAGTATACTCCATATAACGTATATTAAATCTTAAAAAAGTATTAAATAAAAGAGCGAACTAGGGGTTATAAATTATTAACTTAGCTAATTATAATACTCGGTTTTTAAATTAAGTACTTTATATATAATATAAGCGGGGTAAGGGAGCGGGCGTACCTAATTAACCCCGATTGTTTTAGCGTTTACTTTTTCTTTTTTTTAATAAGAATTTATAATAATTAGTATAAATAGTATATAAATAGTAATATATATACGAAGTTAAGATAAGTAAAGGGGATATTAACCTTTTTAAATAAACTACTACTACTACTACTACTAAGTATACTTATAACGTTAATAACTATTTTATTATTAATAATAGCGACTCTATAATTAAGAGCTATATTTATATTAAAACGAGTTAATAACGAATATAGAACGACTTTATAAAAAACTTATTTAAGTATAAGAAGTATATAAAAATAGGGATCTAAGAAATATTTATTAGCTATAATATTTACGTAATAAAGGAGTAGTATAAACGCTAATAAAAATAAAAGACTATATATAAAAAAGATAATTATAAAAAAAAAAAAAAGAATTTAGAATTATAATAACTTAAAAGGGGGTTAATATTAATAAATAAAAATAGGGCGATAACTACTTAAGTATTACTAATTATAAAGACGGCCTATAAATAAGAGTAACTTAGTAATAAAATTATAGGGCTAACTAAATTTATTATTTAAAATAAGGGGCCTATACTTAGGCTAACGAGCGCTACTTATACTTACCCTCGTACTATATATTTAAGGACTTTTTAAATAAAACATTAATATAATATATATAAACTATAAACGGGTTTTAAAATAAAGCTTAAAAAAGGGAGTACCTTATTAAGCCTTATTAATTAGGCCTTATTAATTAAGGGATAGCTTAGGGAGTATAAAAAAGGGGATTAAATAATAAAAAAGTAGTTTGGGTATATATAGAGCGCTAATAATATACCTCGAGGGAAGGGTAAATTTTAATAATTTATTTTTTAAATCTTAATAGTAGTTAGCCTCTATAAGCTTCTTTTTTATATTATATACTTATTAATAAATATTTAATAAGCCGCTAGGGGAAACTAAGGGATACGTAGGCGTATATCTTTATCGCTTATAACGGGAGGACGGGAGACTACCCCTCTTCTTTTTTAAGTCAGCCCTATAAAATAGCGACATGCGATATAAACCTCGAATTAAATCGATTGGATAGAATCTAAGATAAGTCTACTTTAGCTATGCTATAACCGCTATAAGTTTCTTATTGTGTCCTACCGAGGGCTGGAAAGGGATACCGCTATGTTGTGCATATTTATATCGCCTTATGAGTGGATAGAATATCAGCCACTCCAGGAATCCAGCCCCTCGGAATGCAAGAGGGATAACGATAACCAAACTTCAGGTCAGAAATTAGCGCAGGCAACGGCCTCTAGAGAACGGCTGGGTGTGGCTTCCCAGGCAGCCGCCACCATATATTAATGATGTTTGCCATGAATGAAGGAATACTACTGACATAAATTTGAAGTCCGATGACTCGCAGGGCTTGACTCTGGTTTGGCAACTCTTCATCGTTCTACATCCCTCCGTAACGCCAATTCCTGCTTTGGGAACTTCTAAACCCTGATTCTTGCCATGTTACGTGTCAACCTATCAACAATGTGTGAAAGAGGGCAGTTTGACTTCCCAAACGCCCACTTGGTCTACTTGAAAAAACACCATTTATATTACGAGACTCGAGAGCTTGAGTTCACATGTCCCGATTCTTTCAAATATGAGCCGAAAGAAATGGATGCCAAGGCCACTATGCCAGACGTTCAAGAGTTCGGTGCTAATGCTTACTCACTTCTGTCTTGAGGCGTTTCTTTGACGGAAGTAGGTTTCACCAATCAATGTCGTTAACTTGGAAGGATTTTGATAAATTTTCAACGACTTGCTTGCGTTCCGATTCCTTGATTCAAGGTACTCAAGGGTAGCTTAGTGGAATCTCTGAATCTCGCTACGACGCGGGTTTCTTAGTCCTACCTGAAATCATGTTTCCCCCCTTTCTTGGATCAAGGCTCAAATACTTAGTTTGCAGTGGTAACAAGTAGTCAAACTCGATCTTCGAGAAGTTTGATCGCGAACTTCTTGGTGTTGACTCTTGGGCAGCGCGTTGCTGAACCATTATCGCTCGCACTCACAGACTGAGCTTTAAGTGAACCATAGTTGACTGTACAGGCTGTTGCGAATTTGGCATCAAATCTTGGCAATGATGACCATCTGGAGAATCGATTCGTCACGAACATTACTGCTTGCGAAATTTGTGATATCTTACTGGTAATCAGGCTTGAAAACCAACGCTGAAGGAACTGACACGATAGAGGAACACGCTAAAAGACCAATGTTGGGGATACGACGAGTAGGGTTTGGGTCGATCTTTCTTTGGCATGCCTCTCGAAGTAAAAGAGACCGGGTCATGAGTTGATACAAGCTGTGTATGGTAAAAAGGAATGATCAATATGTGAAAATGAGGCATTGCAGAACAAGGTAGTTTGGCTACTACCTCGTGTCATGCACGGATTTATCGGTGCGATTCTCAGCTATCTAAGTTGTGTTCAGTGTTCTTCAAATCTGTTCGTTTCGGAAGAGCCGTCAGTCGAATACGAGACGATTTTATTGGTGCACTGATGGCTTACAACCCAAAGGTTGGAAGTAAATGGCCACGCTTGGCTGTGTATGTGACTTGCTAGTAGACACCCAACTTCGCTTTTCGTAGCATGTGAACAAGAGACTTGGAAACCAGCTCTTCTCTCCCACGAAATCATGCCGTTAAAATTGGCAGGACCAGATGGTTGGTTCATCCAGAACACAACTAGAACGTGGGGTGTTGGTTGCCAGACGAAACC
Organism: Colletotrichum lupini; assembly: GCF_023278565.1. NCBI lineage: Eukaryota > Fungi > Ascomycota > Sordariomycetes > Glomerellales > Glomerellaceae > Colletotrichum > Colletotrichum lupini. The sequence continues at coordinate 3,790,446 of NC_064673.1, read as the reverse complement.
AGAACATCAGGTTGCTGTGCACTAGCCACTGTCACAGCTGTCAGCCACGAGGAAGATAGTGGCGCTAGAAATGCCATCTCCGCAGCCGAAACCTTGCTGTGGCCGGCGGCGTGGCCGCCCTTCAGTACTTTGTTAGGGTGACCATGCTCAAATCTTCCCGACGGCTCGTTACGCAGCGCGCCACCCGACCCCAAGGTGAATAGACCTCTCTTTCAACATCACATGTAAGGTGGTGTCTGTCTCCGTCCAGTGGGATTTCATCGGAGAATATCAGGAAATGCCATCAGAGTAACGACTTTACGCGATCCAGGGCCTGGTGACTTGCCAGTCCTGCGGTCGCAGCGGCTGAATTGAGTGAGAAATTCAGCATTCTGCGCCGGCGGCCACCATCTTATCATGGTTCGTTAGCGACATACGGGAATCAGCGCCTAAACATTTCACATTTAGCAACCAAGACCAGCACCTAGGGAGTGAGAAGCACCCTATTTGGGCTCGTCCAGGCTTTAGATAGGGAGATGTCTCGAGTGTCTAGTTGTTGTACACTCTACCGTCGCGTCTGCCGTCTGGGAGAAATTGGGTGAGCTTGGGAGCGTCTGGAGATAAGTGGAAACGAGTTGGTGTGTAGATCGAACGTGGTGAAGATCCCCCAGCTGTGTGAAGCGAGTGGGGCCAAGGGTTCGCTTCTCCTAGTTCTTATCTCGCTCTTGATATGGTAGGATATTCCAGCCATCGTCTTATTAGGGACCAGCCGACTAAGAAGTACCGGTGGTTGCAGGGCAAAAGTTTAGTCTAGGAATAGTTCCGAGCCCCAGGTAATACCGAAGATATAGAATGCTAATTAGCACGCGAGCTGTTCAAGACCTAGACAAGCGGACAATAATGGGATTTGCGAGGCAACGTTATGATTTATTAGATAAAGTTATTTTTTTTGGTTTACGAGTATGTAATTGACCTTGATATCAATTTGGGTCTAATAAAAGATCTATTCTCTCTAGGTTCTCGTAGGATGCTGGCCTTATAGCCTTGCGACTCTAGTATAAGACTGCTACGTTAATTTACCGCTAACGAGGATAGGGAGGAAAGATCCTAAAAAAAGACGAGCTAAGTAATACGAAGTAATTTCTCTAGTTTATTATGTTAGTTATTTAGTATCTTAACGCTGCGTGAGGCGATCGATATTATGCCGCGAGTCGCATATTTTAGTAGTTAACTCGATAAGATCGAGTAATAGATAATATGCGGGGTTTAGGCGCTATTTATGATTAGCTACCCCTATTAGAGGAGCTAAGTTATTATATATAGCCGCACCGTCCTATGCCGGATAGGTATTATAGTGCGTCGTTAATGAGCGGGAGCCGTTCCTCGTCGCCGTACTAACGCAGTGCTACCTCTAACGCCCCTAATAAGAATATTTTCTTTTCTAGGAGGAACTAATAAGAGCCGCGGAATGCGTCTAAAGGACTAGAGTTTTTATAGTTTCCGGTACTAGGGCTTCGTCCTCTTACTCGATTAGATTTAACGTCGTTATTAACTTAGGAGTATTTTAATTTACTATAATCACGGCAAGACCGGTAGTACCCTTATTTAAAAGCGGTTCGTAGCGTCGTCTTATTTTACGTTCTTAGGCTTATTACCCCCCCGTCTATATTCCGGTTCTTTAATCGTCTCCTCCTCCTTTACCTAGCGCTAGCGGGATAGAAAAAATAGAGGCAACGACCTTAAAAAGCTTATTACGCTTATCCTATATAGGGGTTTATCGCAGCGATTTCCGGGTCTATTAGTCGATAATTACTAATACTAAGGTACCGCCGACTCGTTTTTATAGAACTAGCGAGGTCTTTTATTAGCCTCTCTATATCTAGAGCGATACCGGCCTAGTATATAAATAAATATTAGTCAATATCTCCTCTATTATCTCGACCTCGCTCCTTTATCTAAGAGAGATTAGCTAGAATTTCTTACCCTTAACTAAACGACTAGACTTAACTACCTTAGTATTACTACTTCTTTTAGGGTATTATCCTATAGATCACGACCCGTATTATCCTATAGCCCAGTCTTTCGGTTCCCTATCTCGTCCTCACGTGCATATCGTTATCGTAACCTATACCGGTCCGTATACTAGTATTTCGATAACTTACCAAATCGAAATTATTTAAAAGTTAGCATATTATCCCCGACTTTACCCCTCCATACGTCTTATTAAAGTCCATTTTTATTAAAGAGAGTTACCAAAATAGATATAGATACTATAACTACTACCGCTCGCCTAGAAAAGGCCCATAGCTTAAGACTAAGTTACTTAGCGGACAAGATCGCTATTAAATTAGAGCCTAGGTTAACTAGCGCTTAGCTAATAGTAAAATCTGCTAATCGAAAATTCTTAAGCTATCCGGAATCGTTTTAACATTCTTAATTTATAGCTAATAAACTATAATCTTAAACCGTAAGTAATATTACTATAAAAAGCGCACGCGACACTTATAAGAGCATAGTAACTAACCTCTAAATAGAGTTAAACCCGAGAGATGGCAATGGGGACCTTAGAACTTCGTTACTTTCTGGGTCGCTAACTCCTTTAACGTTAATACATAGATAATTTCGTCCTCTATAATTATGGGTAGTCTTTCTTAGTAGTAGTCTTGGCTCTATGTCTAGATTAGCTACGCTATTACTAGATACTTTATCTACATAACTGGCCGCATCGGTATAATGTACTATATTAGTTTCCCCGTCGTTAACAGATTATCTTTCGGAATCTAGGGAAGTTTATAGCCTGTTTTCAACCGTGCCGCTATAGGTAAGCCCGATGCCCTCTTCCTAATATTAAGCGTTACTAATTAACCCTAGCTTGTGTTTAGTATAGTATCTAGGCCTATATCGGCGGCCACTGCGTTTACCTAATAATCCGTTCTATCTAGAAGTCTTGGGTAAGTAGCAATGCCTCTGGAATGCCTAAGAAGCTTTAAATCTAATATAAACTAGGACCGAGAGACGATTCCGAACACTTTCTTTATATCTTCCGGTACTACTACTGCTAACTAGGTATCTTTCTTCCTCTTCTAAGTACTATTGTTACCTGCTATTTAGTTTCCCGTTTATAAGATCTGATACCTATTTATAGTTAAGTCGTATATCGTCCTATGCGCTAGAATCGCTTTTATAATCTAGGCTATTATCCGCGCTGGCGGTATTAGTCCGATCGTTCGTTAGCCCGCAAAGCTTTATAGTAGCGACTTAGCCTAGGAATTTATTAAGGGCGTTATATCGTCTATTGCTAACTTCGTAACCCTTATCGTTAATAATCCTAATTTCTCCTATTTTTCTAAGAAGCCGAACGATGCTCTCTAGTCTTAGCTCTTTACGATTCCTATCGGCTTTGCGTTTACCTTATTTATCGGTATTATAGTATCTTCTTCCTTAGTAGTTATCTATAGTAAGGAGATTTAGGACCCCCTTAAGCTCCTCGAGAGATTTATCGACGATAGCGGTTCTGCTTAACGATTCGGTATGTTCGTTATCGCTTTTACGTTCGCTCTTACTTAACTCGGAACTAATATTATCGCTAACTCCGTTTCCGTAAGTACCGATATAATAGCTCTACTACCCCGGTACTTAAGTATTCGCCGTAATAAATATATTTATGCCGCAATCGGTCTAGCTATGTACCCGTATACCCTACTCACAGATTCTAATAAATTTACTACCTATTTTTTAGCGTATAGCGTCTTCTTAAGCTCTATTATAGGTATTATATACTCTAATTACTACGTCGTTAGAAAGGGGTACCTCGAAATTAGAGAGCTATATAATGCGCATAAGACCGGCCCGTACTTCTTTATTTACGGCTTTTATTAGCGCGGGTACGCCGCCTATATTATTAAAATCTTACCTAACGTAGTTAGATTCGTCGGTATAATTAGCGTCGATATCCCTATCGGCGCGATATATATTTATAATCTTAACTTTTTTATTAGATTTATCGTTTTTAGTAGCGTGTACTAGGGTCTCTATAAGATCTCTCTTATCCCCGCTACTAACGATAAGTAGATAGAGGTCGGAGAGGAGATTAATAATATCCGCGTCGTATACGACGCTAGTAGTAGTCAGGACTACGATAAGGAGAGAGTTCTTAGCCCCTCTAAGGGTATTAATAATAGAGCTAAGCATGTTTAAAAAGGAGTAAAGGGTTTAAGCAGGGGTCGGTAGTTTAGATTTAGATAATACTATTATTATACAAAAAGGGGGTGCAAAATTGCGATTTCTTAAGCATATAATTGAAGCAATAAATACTAAATGTTTTTACTAAACTAACTACCTTATAAATACTTCGTGATATGAGTAAGATAAGAAAATCTTTCGCCCTTAGACCCGAAAGACTATAAATCCTTATACAAAAAGCACCGAAGCAGTTATCCCTTAATAACCCGCTACCTTACTCCCCAAATCCTCTTCTTTACTTTAAACCTTGCTAGAAAGAGCTTAGATAATAATAGCGGGAGTTCTATCTTTTTTAATATCTCGAAAAGGCGTATAGAAATAATCGTATTACTAAAACGGGGCGACGCCGTGATTATAGTAACGGGTATTACTAATAAGAGACCTACGGCTAATAGGATAGCCTACGCTAGCTTAGCACTCCCTCGAATAGCGAGTAAAACTTTAAAACTGAGAACGGTCTACGGCTATAGAACCCGGAAGCTATTACGCTAGCTAAGACCGAGCCGATCGCGGTTCTACCTATCCTATATAATAGACTTACCCTTAAGTAGACCATATAAGAATAGCGCAATAGCTAGAGCTATAATCGGTATAATAAAGGTTATTAAGAATAACTCTATAAAAGTTAAGAGGATGTAGCGTAAACTACTACTATAGCGCCTAGAAAACGTTATTACTGCCTCGAAGACACCCGTAAGTTTAGGGAATATACTAAAAGTAGTAAGAGCAAGGTACGGAGTCTAGCTAAAGACGAGGCTCATTTAAATAATACTAGGTTCTCCTATAACTTCCTTCGTAATATATACTAAGGTTATAAAGACGTAACAAGCCTAGCTAATATACGTAGTTAAGGTCTGGTATATTTAAAAGCGGCTAATTAGATAAATACTAGGTTCGCTTAGTATAAACTAGTACTACATAGTTCCCTAACACTAGCGTAATTCGTAACGAAAGAAGTTAAGAAATATAGGTAAATTAGTCTCGTAGCTTTCCGTTTCGATAAGTAGTACCCGGACCTCGTAGCTACCTCGGCGCATAAATATTACTTCTAGCAGATCGTAACTAAGGATATAACCACCTAACGGCGGCTCTCTAGGGAGCTTCGGTAGTATACAATGCTTATAGAAGGTATTAGTACGGATTATAGCATTATAACCCCAATATAGCGCGCAGTTATAAGTCTACTAGCTAAAGCCCATATTATATATTCGCACCCTATAACGCAAGCCGAACTAAAAGAGCTATATAAACGCGCTAACCGTAGGCATACCGATAACTATAGTCTATAATAACCCGATTAGGGGGTTTTTTTCTATACTAAAAACTAGCTAGATAAGTATATCGCCGCTCATAGCGCTATCGGAGTTAAGGGTAACGAAGAAGTCGTCTCTTTTAGAGTAGTTATCGAGGTAGTCTTTAAGGTTACTAGCCTTATACCTAGTATTTCTATTACGGTATCGATAAAATAGAGGCTTAGCCATACCCTCGCTCAGAGATATTATATGCTATATAAATACCCCCTCTTCTAATCGCGCTACGTTAACGTAATTAGTATCGCTAAGTAGCACAAAGCGAAAGTGCTCAAGGTAATTAGTTTACTAAAGGCTCTTATATATAGTATAGAGGCGGTCGAGCACTAGACTAGGATCTTCGTTACGTATAAAAATCGTGAGCGCTATCGTAGACCTAAGCTTCGATAGAGGTCCTCGAGGTCGAAAATATAGGTAAACGGATCGCTCTGCGTTACCGAACAAGATAATATATAAGCTAATTACAGAGTTCTAGAAGCTAAAAAAAGGCCATAGAATATAGATAGTTCTGCAAAGCACAATAACTATATTTAGTAAAGTGTACTTACTTCGCACGAATACGATAAAGTTAATCTAAAAGAACGGGAGGATAGTAATACTATTAAGGGCTATAACTAAAAAGCGGCGTTAGGAGACTAATATCCAAGCATCGCGATTTAAGGCCACGATACATATCTTACGTTTAAGGTATATTAAGTCGATCCGATATACGTAACCTAATACCGTATCAATAGCTATTAAAAACTTTTATAAGTCTCAGCTAGGTCCAATATAGAAACTAGGAAATTAAATACTTTAGTTCGAAGGCCTATAAGAGCCGAGAATAGATTCATAGGCATTTATAAAAGTAAGTTCAGAACTCCGACTGCCGGTTATCTTATTTTATAAGTCTAAAATCGGGAAGGCTAAATTGTGTACCTAAATAGCTTTTATAGCAAAGGAGGAAATAGGAGATAGAAAATAGCTATCTAACTCTTTTCGACTAGGTACTCGGCGCCGCCGCGAGCGAGAATAGCCCCTCCCGGCAAGACTTCTAACTAAGTGCGGTATCTAGGCCTAGGACTTCGGATTACCAGAGTCCAGCATAGATTGTCAACCCGTACCATATACACTCAGACTCATCTACTTTATAAATACCAATCACCTTCCATCAATAGATACTCGGTCCTCTCGGGACGCTACTTATAAGAAGTCACTACGATCCAACATACCTAGGTGAACGGGATCAACAAGTTCCCAACGCCGCGTCGCAGCAACGTAACTATTAAGGGCACCGCTCCAATGTACGCTCATGACAACGACGTTCGTCAAGGCAAGCAAGTCGCCAATCTGCGTTGACTAGAAGATCGGGAGGTCTGCATCCATAGATGGGCAACCGATTAAGTCAGGGACGGCTTATACGAGTTCGGATGTTAACTTCACCGTCAAGGTTAGTTAGCGCGTATTACGTAGACGCCCAAAGCTTCAATCACTTACTCTACCACAGGTCGAAGGAAAGGCTCTCAAGCCATTCACGATTTACTGTTAGTTCAGCAACCTAGGCCGAAAGACGTGATCTAACGCTAAGCAGATTACCAGTTCAATGTCTGCAATTCCGATGTCAAGTCCCCTGTCGGCAGAACTCGAACCCTACCGGATTCGGGTACCAAAGTGAGACGGGCAATTAAGCTAGCTGTCTATAGCTGTGCCAACTACCGTGAGCTATTCGCTGAACTACATGTTAAAACAATGTAGTTATGTTATCCACCTAAGCTAATGTGTTTGCATTAGCATTCGGATTCTTCAATGCCTACGGGAATCCCGAGCGGAAAGACTCCGTGGACTATATCGTCCACCTCGGCGATTATATTTACGAGTATGGGAACGGCGAGTATCCCGTCGGTGGCTTAGGATGGGGAAACTCCATGCGTCGCGTCCCCGAGCCCAATCGCTCATGTCATACGTGCGTAAAATCTTAACGCCTATCTATTGAACGATTCATGACTGATTCAAGTCACCCTTAGGCTCTACGATTACCGACGACGCCTTGCCCAGTACCGCAGCGACCCTGACCTTCGCGCTAGCCATCAAAAGTTCCCCTGGATAACTGTCTGGGATGACCACGAGGTGATGGACAACCCCTACCGAGACGGCTCCGCAGGAATGAACAACACCGAACAGTCATTTATCAAAGACGACGGCATATCTGTGGAAGCGCGCAAGATGAATGCTGTGCGCGCATACTTCGAATGGAGTGAGTCCTAACTGCCTCACGACACAAAATCTCCCAGCTGTCCACGCTGACATTGCCTGCTCCCACAAGTGCCCCTCCGTCAGGTTGATATGGACGACAACCTACGCATCTGGCGTAGCTTCCAGTTCGGCGACCTCTTCAATCTCATCATGCTCGATACCCGCAACTACGATCGCTCCATCACCGACCTATACTGGAACACAGGCTACGTTCATACTATTAGTGATGATACCAGCCGCTCACTGATGGGCTCTCGCCAAGAAAACTGGTTCTACCGTCAGCTCATAGAGTCAGCCTCCACAACACGATGGCGTGTCGTTGGTAACCAGGTAGTCTTCAGCAAGATGAACCAGAGCATCTCCAATGGACCCAAGAACCCGTTCAACTACGACCAGTGGGACGGTTACGCTGCTAACCGAAACCGGACGCTCAAGACGCTCTACGATAACAGCATCGACAACACAGTGTTTTTGGCCGGCGATAGTCATGCATCGTGGGTCAGTGACCTTGTCTGGCTTGGCGAAAAGGACTACAATTCGGAGACTGGGGCCGGTTCCATCGGGGTTGAGTTCGCCGGCACAGCCGTCACCTCGCCTTCATCGGCGGGTCAAAATATTACCCAGGAGAAAGCTCTTAACAGAAGCGCTTGGTTGACCGCTGCGAACCCAGAGCTGCAGTGGCAGGAGTACTACTACCGCGGCTACTTTGAGATGACCATCGACTACGACGCAGTCAACGCTACCTTCTTTGGGTTGCCCACTTACGCCACGAGGAACGGACTCGAGATCGCGCTGGCAAATTTCACGGTCCTCGCTGGGGAGAACAAGCTACGGCGCCCCGTTGGTGGAGACAGCGTGGAGTTTGGGAACCTGAAAGGCGGCGTCACGAAGCAGACTAATCTGACCAATGACACTAACACTGGAGAATGGTCCGTGTTTGAGAGTTCGAAGCTAGGCTAGGAAGACCAGTTTCAATAGACATCTATTATTAGCTCACGCAAGAGCGGAGTGGTGCTCAGCGCAGGTACCCGTGGCCATTCCGAAAAGCCACAGAAGTAGTTCCACGTGGGTTAGAGAACCCTATAGCAATGCTGCAGATGATGTTGACAGCACTTTTCGAGCAGGCGTTCATGATACGGCCAATAATACTACGTCTGCGAGCCTTACCTACGTGAAAACAAGGTAGCATTGAGATATCGAATCTATTTTGAAAGCCCCTACCTACACCTATCTAATGTGGTACAAAAATACATGGAAAACTACTTACTGTCGCATTTACTCATACATTTGAATTTATAGTGCATGTGTTAAGGAAAGCTCCAAGGTCCAGCTGTGGCCTTGGCTAAGTTGATCGGTATTGATGCGGCGGAGGATTTTCACTGATTCATTGCATTCTGTGGTAGGGATGATTTCTATGGTCATTGTCTGAATCCATGATTTCTATATTCTTCTTCATAACAGAACGTATATGTACCACATCCCATGATGATTGACATAATCTTACATACTGAGCGGTTGCATAAAAGTTAATGGAGTTTCATGGCCCAGCAGCCGCCTACAATGGTCTTTGATCTAGCTTTATGGATTGAAGAAAGTTTCCCAAAGTCTTCCCGATGCTGTCGCGCTCAAAATCGAACTTGTAACGGTCCACATTCTCAGGCGCGTAATTGACCGCGTGTACACCGTCTTGCAGTGCCAGCCATGCAGCCAACAGCGCGCCTTCCATGTTCCAAACATTTTCTTCCTCGGCAGTTTTGAACAGTGGATTATCGTGACCCTGATCAAGCCCCTGGGCTATGAAAGCTTCAGTATACTGCTTCCACCAATCCGTATAAGCGTTAAACCACGCTTCAGGATATCTCTCTTTCAAGTCGTCGTCGTCGATATTATCGCCGCCTTCAGGGTTTGCAGGCCATCCATAGGTATACCACATGAAATTGGTTCCGTAGTCTGGCCAAATGGAGTATTTGTATCCTGGCAGGGAAGATCCGTGTTTCTCCTGGGGTTCTAGCCGTTCGTTCAATTGAGATTCAGATTCTAGTTGATCTTCCGACTCCAAGGGTGCCTCTTTGTGTATTTGGAGTAAAGGCGTATCTGCTAGCGGCTCATGGACGGAATCTTCCTCCTCCATCTTAGATAGGGGCTCGGAGATGGCCTGAGTGACTGGAAGTTGGGACTCGGCCGGTGCCGTAGGGGTGGCAGACAGCGGGTCTTTGTCCTCCGCCAAGCGAACTTGAAGAGAGTCGCCTGATAGTTCAAGAACAAGGCCATAGGGGGTAGTGATGGAAAAGTGAATATCAAAATTGGAGTGTTCGGCAAGTGCTAATAACGCCTTGATGGATGCGATGGAAGGAGCCATTGAAAGGTGAAAAGGGAAAGGTGCGGATTTGGTGAAGTTCTGAATATGAAGGGTTGTGGATCGTCTGAGCAACAAACTGGCTGAGGAATACTGGCCGTATTAGTATCTAGAAAATTGGGGCTGAGGCCGTGGCTGTGTCAGTGCGAACAGTCAGAGGTTGTATTATTTCACTTTTTCCATTTACAGGGGGTAAAAGACTCAAGGCCAGAACAAGAGACCCAACCAACAACCTCCAAAGGTCCCAAACCAGCTGCGGAGGCCGCCTCACCTTTGGGAAATTTCCAAGCGCTTAAAGATAGACTTCAGGGCATTCCAACCATCGGCCGATTCTCCAAGCGCTTACACGTGATCTGATGCGTCAAGACCGTGCAAGCGACCACCAAGCGCCTGCAGGGATGCAAACCCTTGATCAGACACCCGCAGCTACTCTTCTACCAACATGCTCCAGTCAGCCCAGTAACATGCCGATTTTCCAGCTGCCAGTGACTGTGATCAAGGCCATGTATCGTGGCCATCAGCAGGGTCCTGGCGTCAATTGCAAAACCAACACGAACAGGTCGGCGTCAAGTTCTAAATCTGGAGATGAAAAAGCCGTTCCGGCTAGATAACACGCGTATGGCAACGAAGTGGAAAATGTATTTAAACCTTGGTCTCTACGCGGCTAAATTCTTGTTCATGACGCCTAGTCAGACAACGACCACGATCATTTCAGTCACATTCTATTCTTCCACTAAACCTTACACGATTTGCCAATTGAGTTGGTGCCAATTTCTCAGTTCACCCGCTCACGATGTTCAAGTGAGTTCAGCTCTCATTGGAAAACTCATCCAGAGACTTAACTCAGCTGCTAACATGATCTGGCAACAGACAATCCGAGTCCGTTAAGCGTATAATACGTGATGTCCAGAAGGATGGCAATCGCAAGATGACTCCCGACCAAGTCGTTCACGCCTGGAACGTGCCCATGACAAGCGAGATTCCTGCGCCCAAAGGAGCAGACAAACCCCTGCCCAACCTATGGATTGAAGAAGGAACTCCCAAGTCCGGCCTGCAACATATGGTTGGAAGCGACGACAAGATTGGTTCGTGGGAAGGCAAGGGCATCCCTAGAGAGCTTCAACGAGAGAAAATACCCATGTTTGTTGAGGCGGCGACTACGGCAGGTAGACGTATCACCACCCAGGGCTCAAGGGACGATCGTCACATCATGTCAACATACATTGAAGGCCGTGTGTTGAAAACTGCAGTTACAGTCGGAAGCAATGGGTATATTGTAGGGGCTAACCCCGCGAAGAAGTTCAAGGTTAAGCCGGGCGACCCGGGCGAGGTCAGCGATCGTACAGTGGAAAACTTGTACCGATATCCGCTGAATTGCCCGGATAGAAGGCGGACTGACGAGGCGAAAAAGGGGGAGGAGATGGAGCGCAAGGAGCCAGCTATGCCAAAGGCGAAAACCTCCCACCTGGGAAGGTTCTTCAACAGAGACAAGTGAGACGGTTCATGGAATTTCGATTTAGCAAACAAGACTCTCGAAGGCACACTGGGTGTGCCAAGGCGTTACCGGCAGGCTTTTATTATCTAGTGCCTTACACCATAGTACCTACCATAGGTAGTTACTAGATTTACCTAAGGTTAGAAGCAGCACCTAAAGGAGATCATGTGAAGCTTCAACCCGGTCCCATCCGCGCGTTGTCGCCGTCGCCGAGCATCTATTACCTTTCTTTCTCCCGACTTTACCAGTGTCTGTTACGAAGGCGCCTTAAGTGCTTTACGTTGAAGATCACGTTCAATACTGACGACTTTGCTCCATAGACCGGGTCATCCCATCAACTGCTAGACGGCGTACGCAAACATACAGTCCGACTATGTTTTCCTTGGATCCGCCTATGAATAACTCCGGAGTAAAGCTATATTACTGTAATAATGGTAGAGGCGAATACCGATGCCAAATAGACTTAGAGAACGGCTGAAGACGGTACACTGATGCTATCTAGTAGTTGGGGGGATAAGACCTGCAAACAGCACGAACTACCTAGTAAAGTAAGTATAGAAGAGGTATTGGTCCCTTTACCTTTGCATGTTCAAGTGTGCATGTTAGTATCCCTATTACAGGGTAGTTGGTTCGAACCGTAGGTAACGAAGAGATCAATTGAACTATATAAATATCTGCGTAGTAGGTATAAAAAGGAGGTTCTAACCGTAAGTTAGGCTAGCTACGATAATCGTAAATAAGGCCCCTAATTAGCCCCTATATAGTCGGCTATATGCTGCGGTCGAATTAGACTTCTAATTTAATACTAACTTTCTCTTTCTTTTATTAATTTAACTACTACGGTTAGAGGTATAATTTAACCTCGGGCCCGTTTACTAAGTCGTCTCCTTTTCCCCCTTTTCTTTACTCTTTTTATATAACCTATCCTTCTATTCGTATAGTAACTTTTCTATTATTTACGAATTGCTCTAATCCCTTATTTAATACTACTTTCGTAAAAGTATTTACGAGGTTATTTTTATTATTAATCTAACGGATCTCGAGTATCTCGCGCCTTTCGTACGATTACCTAAGGGCTATAATATCGATTATAAGCCTCTTTTCTTTTATTATTCCTAATTTAATAAGGTATTCGTATAGCGAGTAGGAATCTATATAAATAATTATTAGAATAGGTAGAAAGCTAATTCGATTAGTAATTTTTTTTAGTATTATTAAAATCGTATAAGAGAGGTTAACGCCGTTAATTATACTATAGACCTCTAATACTAGTATACTTCTTATTACCCGCTTACTTTTAGTTAACGAGTAGTAGATTATATTATTATATATAGTAAATTCGCTCTTATTTATACTCTCGTTAGCTAGGATAATAATATACCCTAATTACAAAGTAAGGTCGTTATTATTTATAAATAACCTATTAATAAAGACGTAGAGCTTACTAATTATAAGGTCGATCGGGTAGTAAACGAGACCTCGATCGAGATTCGTCTATTACTACTTAAGCCGCTTATTAAGTACTTCGACGTTTTATTTAGTTAGATCTATAGCCTATACTACCCTAGCGTAGTTAAAAGTTACCTTAAGCTAATAAATACTTATAATATATACCCCTCGCGCGAGCTTAGCTTTATACCGCTTTTTAATATTAGTTATATTTAGATCGACGAGGTTAATCTTCTCGCCCTACCCTTTTTATTAAAAAACGACGGTTTCCCCTTTAATTATAAGAATCCTGCTATTAAATACTAGGGGGGTATTTATTATAAGGACCTCTTTTAGCTTCGTTACGAAGCCTGCTTTTTAGAGCTCCTTATCCTCTTTCTTTATAAAGTTAATATCGGATAGGCTTAATATATCGTCGGTCTATATTCCGACGATCCTAAATTAATTACTTTCGTACTCCGCGACTAATAAGCACGGGTCGTACATAAAGGTAACTATTAATAGTTAATTAATATAAAAATCGTAGTAAATAGCTTACTAATAGGTACCCGATTTTACGAGCCTATATAGTAGCTTAAGCACTTTAATAATCGTGCTTTTTAGGTACTTATTAGCTATTTCTTTTAGTAAATAGGCTAGGATTTTCCTTATGAGCCCTGTGGCCGATTGGGTATAGGCCTAGGTAATATTACGGCTCTAAATCTCGTATCCCTTCTTCCGTAGCGATGCTATTAGTACTATTATTAATCGTTAGCTATAGCGCTATATAGTAAGCGATTATATAAGTAGCGTCGCCTTTTTAACGTCGCCGTACCCCTAAATTACGTATCTAGACTTCTCGTATAGCTAAGGTATTCTTTTCCTTTTAATCTTATAAACTATTCGTAATTTAAATATACGGAGGTTTATATATTTTTCTAGGTCGTATAAAATAAATCGATAAACCCCTCGATTATAAAGAGTGTTTATTTTAATAAGATCTAATCCCTTATACGGCTTTCTAATAGTTATAATTACGCCTTCCTTACGTAGTTTAACCGCTAGCTCGAAATCGGTTTTCTTTTTTACTATATAAAAAGTATTAATTACCTCGTCGCTAGTAATAAATTGCTGCGTTAGGGCTTGCCGTCGTAGTCTTTTACGACGTCTTACTGGTAGTATTAGTACCCTTTTAGTAATATCCTTTTTTTTATTATCTATTAGTACTACTACGATAATTTCGTTAAGGATAATTTCTTATACCTTTACCGCGGGTTATATAGTTTCCTCTAGCTCTTCTTCTTTTTATAAGTTAGAAATTACTTCGTTAGGATCTATATAGTACGGTCTAATTACTATAATTAATACTTTAAGTAACTAGTCGCGATCTCTCGCGACTATATAAGAGCGCTCGTTAACGGAAATTAACTTATATAGCCTAGTCTACTATTAGGTAATTTCGTGCTATATTTATATATCCGAATTTAGTAGTATATCTAAATTATCCCCTATATCGGGCCTATTGCGCATAGTAATTACCTTATTAACTTACTTTTTTATACTTACCTCGCGCAGTACCCGTATTACTTTTTTAACTACTCGGGCTCGTTAGCTTACGCCTAGCGACGGTAATAAGGCTAAGGTCGTTCTTAAATATGCTCTAAATACTAATAGCGTTAGTATAAGTCCGTTAGGCCCCATAGTATTATTATAATATTTAAGTACTATTTAGAGGCATTCGTCGTTAGTAAAATCCGGATTTTCCTTTTTAATAATTCTAAACGCCCTTTTTAACTATTAGTATGCCCTCTCTACCTTTCTAATACTATAGTACGCTTTAATAAGTACGACTTTTAGCTATATACCGTAGGCCGTCGTATTATCCCTAAATTTTACCGACTTAAAGCTAGTACTAGCGTCGGTTCTAATACCGTCTAGCGGTCCTTAGTATATATCGATCTAGTTTTTTCGCAGGGCTACCTATATTATCTTTACTTATAGATCCTAGAGGAATTGCCCTATTTAGAAGGATATAACTATGTTAATTATATATAGTACTAGCCGACTATTTAAGTAGAAGATATCGACGACGATTTCCTAATTAAAATTAAGCTTATTACGCAATTTAAATTTGAATTTACGTAGGCTCTGCGTATTTATTTAGTATTAGTAATATACTTTTATTAATTACTCTAGCGCCCCTATTTCGATATTATTATTACTTAATTACTTTAGGAGGTTATATAGCCTCGTAACCGATGGGTACCTAAATCTCTAGTATAGTCTTCTAAGCTCACTTTCCGTTAGGTAATTAATCGACTTCGTATCGTTAATAAGCTTTATAAACGCATACCCCTATCGTCGTTCGACTACCTCGAAGTACTTATTACTAAAGATTCTATTCCTCGTATTATTAAATATAATACTTAGTCGATCTATATTTTTTAGATATAAGAGAAATGGGGTATTAACGGGTAAAATATAAAAAGTTATCGTTCTAAAATACGTCTCTATTTTTATTATACTTAGGGCGACGATTTCCTTACCTAGGCCGAAACTAATCTTCGTAATACCCACTATCGACGTATTAAGTATTACTAATACGATCTTTTATAGTACTTAGAATTACCCTTTTTCTCTAGTTAACTATTACGATGCCCTAGTATCTAGGATAATCCTATAGAAATTATCTAGGCCGTACCTTTCGCTCGCATAAAATACTTATATAAGCTTAGTATTTAAGGGATCTAAGTAGTATAAAAAGGACCCCTCTAGTTACCCCTAGATTTGCTTAATATTATGTTCCTTTTTTTTAAATATCGAGAGAAATAGCGTCTTCTCCTTAATTATTAAGAGAATAGGCTTTGGCCCTATTAGATTTACCTTTTTAGCCGCCTCTATATCCGTTATTTAAAGGACCTTCCCTTACTATCTATAAATAAAAGCCTACTTATTAAGAGCTTTTATTACCCTTTATTCGTTTAGCCTTATATATCTTCTAGAGGCTAACGGGGTAAAAAAAGAGTAGTTAATATCGTCGATTTCGTTATAATCTAATTCGTTAGTATAGGGGGTAAGATCTTCTTTATTTTTTAAATCTCTTATAGGGGGTATATACTTTAGGCCGCTACTTTAGCTACTGTCGCTAGGTTCCGTGCCCCCGGATCTGCCCTTATATATAATAAGGAATTAGTTAAACTAACGAGGGCTAGTTTTGCTATTTATTACCCTCGACTTTTTATACTATTCGTACGATTTAGTACGCTCTTTTTTAGAGTAGTTACTTAACTAATATCTATCCTTTTTATAAATATAGTATTACTTTTTTTATTACCCTACTTATAAGTTAAATCTTTACTTATTTAACGAATTTAGGCCTCTTTACTAGCGATTACTATATCTAGCCTCTTTTCTTTTCTTATTATACGTTCGATCGACCTAATATTACTAATAAGGGCCGTCGTATACTTAGAGGTAGGTTTAGTACGGTATTCTCGTTTTAATATTAAAGCTAGATCTTAGCCTCGAGTAGAGCGTCTTATAGTCTTCGGGTACTTAGTATAAAGTAATCTTTACTTCTAGTATACGCTAGACTACGGTATAAAAATATCTAACTTTTCGCTCGTTTATCCCCTTATTTAGCTAGGTTTTCGCTAGCTTATTAATTCGATTAATAAGCTCTTTAAAGATCTTTATTCGCAATTTACCCTCTATTATCCTAGTTATAAATATAAAAAAAATCGCTCGTAGCTTTGATAGGAGCTCTAGGTTCTTATCGTAGGTCTCGAAGCGGCTTCGGATTACGTTAATTATACTAAGAAAGTCGTTTTGATTAAGATTACGCACCGCTTCGTAGTAATAATTAGAAACTTTATTTACGAGTACGATATTAATTACTAAATAGTACTAGTATTCCCTAATTCCGACTTTTTTATAGTAATTATAAAACATCGTTAGGGTTTCTTATAAGACCTTATACTTCCCCCTAGAATATAATTTCTTTTTTAAAAAGATCTTTTTAAGGTTTATAAATTACCTCGTATTCGCTACTAGATTTTTAGTATCTATATACGAACCCTGCGTCGCTACGTACTATTAATAACTTTAGGTCGTTTATTTCTTTTTTTATTAGCTAATTAGTACCGAATTTCGTATTAGTAGCGGTAACGAGTTATAAATTGAAATAGGTAGAATTATTAATTATCGTACTTCTAGTACTATATTTTGCCCCGGTATATCCTTTTACGATAATAGATTTCCGTTAGTAATTATAGGGAGGAAATCTGGGTCGTTTACCTTTTTTTTAAATTCGTTAAAGCGATTATACGCTCTATTAACCTATGCTTAGTTCTATAGTACGAATTCCTCTTTTATAATTATCGTTACTAGTATTTTATATAACTCTTATAATTATAATTATGCTAGTAATACCCCTCGCCTATAGAGGAATTTATTAATTACTTTTACGATTCTTAGGCTTACGCTTACGAACTATTTATTTAGTTAGTAGCTAAGGTCGTTTACGATCTTATAGAATAGGGGTTACCCCTATAGCCCTTTTTTTTATAGACCTTAGTTAAATAGATTAATACCGTATTAATTTACTTACCGTTAGGCTAATTTACGATTTTATATATCTACGTCCCCTAATAGTCCGGGTTAATATTTACCTATTTATAAAGGATTAGGATTTTATCTAGGATCGGGTTTCGTCCTCTTTTTCTTTACCCTAACTCGCTAAGGGTCGTACTCTAGCTTATACCCGTATTAGTAATTATTAGCGTATTTAATTTTAATAAGGATATATTTAATCCGCGCGCGGGTCGTAGTAAATCCGTACTTTTGCTACTTAACGAATTTATTAAAGTCTAAGAGATTCCCGCTTCCTCTCGCTATCTCGCTACTACTCTCGTTTTTATTATTTCTAACGATTATTACTACCTTTTTAAATCGCTAGCTATTATATTTACTAAGATCCTCCTTTTTATTTAATAAAAAAGGGTAAGTTTTAGTAGTTCTTTTTAATAATAATAGTAGTAGACGTTTATATTACTATAAGAAGATATAGTAATTAGTCTTAAGATCTTTACTAATTACCGATTTCCGCTATCCCGTATACTTCTAGCCTCTTAAGCCTCGTGCTCTCTATAATCTCTAAATAGCTTCTTTAGTTAATTTCTGAGATCCGTAATACTCTTAGCTCGATACCGTTAGGACCTCTAAATCCCCTCCTCCCTCGTTAGACCGTTCCCTATATTATATTTTTAAATAATATCCGGGGGGTAGTTAAAGGAGCTACGAAGAGGTCGTTTAGATCGCGGGCTTAAGGTTATACTTATAAAATCCTCGTAGTAATAGACTTTCCTATATACCGTAAATCTCTTAGTTTAATAACTCTTATAGGGTTACTTTTGTTACTAAATAAGAATATTTACGTTTAGAGATCCCCTTTTTCGATCGCACGGTGCTCTTTTATACTATACTTTTACTAATTTAATTAGTTAATTTCTAATTACGGGCCGGTTATAGAAAAATCGTTTAGTAAAAAAGCTACTTAGGGCGACGGTAAAAGGCTAGTTACTTAAGTAGTTCCGTTAATTAACGTAGTTTAATATAATAAACGTCGACCTCTCGTAAGTAGTAAAGGGCTATAATTACTTAATTTCGTGCGGTATTTAAGAATCGCCTCCTTTTTTATCTATTTTTATAAGGTTAATTAGTACGAATCTCCTATCCCGTATAGTATTAAGAGGTCGTCTTTTTTATATAGCGAGATACTTTACCGATCTACGATAGTAAAGTTTAATTACTAATTAATATTAGTATCCCTATTATAAGGTAGTTAGTTCGAACCGTAAGTAACGAAGAGATTAATTAAACTATATAAATATCTACATAGTAAGTATAAAAAGGAGGTTCTAACCGTAGGTTAGGCTGGCTACGATAATCGTAAATAGGGCCCCTAATTAGCCCCTGCGCAGTCGGCTGTATGCCGCGGTCGAATTGGACTTCCAATCCGACAGTGCAAGACACGGTGAGCTTTAGTTACGGCGTGATACCTATTTACTGTAAGCGCTGGTGTCTTTCGGTATAGCTAGGTTTGTAGACCGATTGGAAGGGCCCGTTGTGAGCAATGCTCTGCTAGTTCCTCGTCAGTTGGTGCTTATGGTTTCAGGCATTTCATCGCACGCAGGCGCTGGGAGCGGACCCGAAAACCCATGGCCCCTGTATTCTACCCTAAGCGCTCGGAAATTCCTAAAAATGGGATGCGCCCACTCCAGTTGTTATGATATCTCAATCGCTGTTGGTTTGGTCTGTTGTTTAGGTCTGTTGGTTAGGTCTTCTGGCCGTCACCCCTGCAAGTGGAAAAAGTGTCATAATAAGCATGGATGACAATGCTGCCTACTTTACCTACCTGTGTCACCTGTGGGCTCTGACTGCTGCAAGGCGCTTTTAGCACAGCAACGGGCGGCCTCAGTCCCCTATTCTCACAATACTAATATGTGAATTATCTCTTGACCAGATCAGTCATTTGCTGAAGCTAATCAACATCTCATTTCCTCAGAATTCCATCGAGTCATTAATATTTTACGATGTCTCCTCCATTCAAATCTATTAAAGCACTACTGGCACTTGCTAAAGTTGAAATCCATTTTTCTATCACTACCCCCTATGGCCTTATCATTGAGCTCTCAGGCGACTCTCTCGAAGTCCGCCTGAAGGAGGACCTGAAGTTACTCCTTGCCAACACGACAGCGCAAGTAAAGCCAGAGGAACCATCAGCCATCCAACCTATGTCCGCACCCCTATCCCAGACGGAGGATCAGGAGTCGGTCAACGAGCCACAAACAGTGCATGTCGAGCCACAGGTCCCAGTCACCCAGGTTGGAGACAAGCCTCTGTCTCGAATGGAGGAGCAAAATTCAATCGAGCAGTCACAGACAGAATCGACATCGTTGCAGGCTCACGAAGAGAATTCCTTGAAGCCAGGCCACCAATCAGAAGCTCTACCAGAGTATGGGCCTTCTTTACCAGGATATAAATACTGCATTTGGGAGGACTTTGGGACAAATTTCCTGTGGTACGTCTGGAACTGGCTCGCGAATCCCGAATTCTGCGGCCAGCCTGTCGAAGACGACGACCTCTTAGAGAGATATTCCAAGACATGGTACAAGGCCTATGACGATTGGGTCGATCGATACACGGAGGCTTTCAGGGCCCACCTAGAAATGGACGCCGATAATCCAGTATTCGACACTGCCAAGGAGTTGAACCTCTGGGAATTTGAGGGCACGCTTTTGGCTGCGGGGCTGACTCTACAAGATGGCGTTCATGGGGTGGGTTACGGAACAGAGAAGAATGACGGCTCGTATGCTCATGAATTCGAATTCGAACGCGAGGGCTCCGAGAGTATTGGAAAGACTTTGGAACGATACATTCAAACGAGGATATTGGATCAAAACCTGGATATTGGGGTATGATGTATCGGATGGACCATGGTTTACCTTACACTAGCCCCAGAATCCAGTTGTCCAGAAATATGTAGAATCGTTACTGCCATCGTCCGCGTATAAATAAGTAAACATATTGATCAAATCAATTGCGGTATTAGTGTTTTAAACAGCGTTGATTTAAATAGACCTAAGGAAACATGACTCAAAGAAACGTGGCGTGATCCAGTGTTGATCGATGTGTAAACTTCCCCAGAAACTCCTTCATGCTCTCGACATACCCGCAGAATAATCCAAACTAAAAGATCTCAACTCCAAATTTAGTGCGCCACCTCGGACCCGAGCCGCCTGAATCCCAAGCGACTCCATCGCTCCTTGGCCGGAGACAACAAATCTCTCTTCTTCGGCGCCTGGACCTCAGTCTCAGGCTTACCGAGATCCCACTTGATCGTCTCGGGCCACACAAGGCTCGTCTCCTTCTTCTCATCCGCTGCCGACCAATTCTCAATGGACGGCACGTTGAGCTTACCATATCCTCTCAGTCTCTCGAGGATCTCACCTGTGTTTCTCACGTCACCGCGGGTGGCCCAGCCACATCGTCGCATGCCGTCGAGATGCATGTCAGCCGCGGCACGAAGACGCTCATCCTTATCCGCGCCTTGACTTGCGGAAAGGTGCTCGTCAAGATCGCACACAACATCCAGATGCACACGTCCAGCATCGCGAAGGCGCTTGGCGTGGCGCAGGAGGTAGGCTAGGCGGTTCGAGAAGTAGAATGCGGAAGAATCCAAGCCACCACGAGACTGACGAACGTTGTAGTAGATAGTTTCGCAGAGGGTGATGGCTTGATCTAGGTGACCCGCAAGCTCGTGCGCGTTGACCAACAGGGAGCCGATTGTCAGCACGATATCAGGAGACCACACGCCACAGTTGCGTTGAACCTCTCTGGATCGCCAAAGCGAGGTAAGAAGGCTCTGGAAAGGAACAGTTAGTACAGAGCACAAAGCTGTTAGTCGTTGAAGACTGTATGAAACTTACCTCAAGTTCTGCCCAGTTCTTCTGCTCGCCAAGGAGGCGAACAAGTCCGGAAATGTCCTCGAAGCGAAGGCTAGTAAACTCGACCTTATCGTCTCTCAAGACCGTCAACACATGTTGCAAGATGTTGCGGCTGATGGAAAGCAGCTCATCCTGCTGTTGCTTGCCGGCAGACTTCCACGTGTCTACGCGGATGCCAGCCAGGACCTCGGCGAAACGAAAGCCCCAAACGTAGCAGTTGCGCTGGTGATAGAATCGCTGGGATTGCGCAAAGTCAAATCCACATTGCGCGACCTTCTGAGCTCTGACAAAGTCCTTCTCCTCAACCATGAGTCTTCTGACAGCAGTGTAGGCGGCCTTGCAGGACACCAGACCAAAGTCGACAGTACCCCTATCGGCAATGCCACCGCCGATCTCGTTGAGAAGCGCGACGTAGAAGGCGAATCTGGCATTCCTGTCGTCTTGAGAGCTTGAAGACTTGAAGTAACGCGAGGTGAACAGGGCGAAGAGCTTCTTGTCAAGCACGTCCACGAAACCGTTGCGGCCACGGGACTGCCAGACGAAGCGGAGGCGGGCTGCTGGCTCAATGATCGTCTCGATCCTTGTCGAATCGGTGCACGTAGCCATAACAGACATGTACTGCTCGTAGAGAACTGTCTCGAGGAGCACATATGCCATCAGCTCAGAGAAGCTGTACCGTACCTTGGCATCTCCGTTGAGAGCCTGCTCAAACGAGATCAAAAATACCAAGTATACCTTGCTCGACTGGCCGGAGATCTTGATGTTGACATCCTTCTCTCCGCCTTCGAATCCAGGGAAGAGAAGCAGGTATCGCAGCTGTCGGAGAAGATCCTGGCCATAGTGGACCATGCCCGCAGACAGGTAAATGGACGCCAGCGTCTTGGCTGACGCATGGAGGTTCATAGAGATCTTGACAGTAGTGATGATCTCAATGATAGAAACCTGTAGAAGCTGGGCGATGGAGGAGTGAGCCTCCTTGTTACCAATCTTCTTGTACAGCAAGACAACTTCCTTGAGTTTAGACAGAGTCTTCTCGTGCCACCAGCCGAATTCAATCTTGAGTTGGGCGTATATCTCAAGACTGACTCCGATCGCACGATCGATGGTTGTGGTGGTTGTCACCTTGTTGGTTGTGATGACAGTCACGTAGAGCTTCGATAGACGCTTCTTGATCGTCCTGACGGTGGTCTCTGAGATAACGTTGGTGGTCGTAGTCTTCTTGATAACCTCCTCGTAGATGGTAATGGACTCGTGGTAGTGCTCCTCGGAAGTCTCACACAACTCCGCCAGAGCGATCAAAGCCTTGATGACGATGGCAGCATTGGCGCCAAAGACCTTGGTCGCGGTCTCGCGATACTCAATCGTGAGCTTGTAGCGAACCGAGAACTCGACCTTAGCGTGGAACTCAAGGACATATCGGTATCGCTCGTAAATGAGCTCGACGATCTCCTGCGTGAACTTGATCTCACGATTGTGATGAACAAACGTGGTCCAGAGCGTGACGCAAATCTTCTGCAGCTCAGCCCAGCGCTTCTCAGCGTGGTAGTGGTTCAGGACGATGATGGCTGCATCTAGTGCACTTCCATGGCAGCACCCGTCCTTGGAGAAGATGGTGACGATTTCGCCGTAGCAGTCATAAGCTTCTCTGCGGCCAAGTTTGTGGTAGACAGCAGCGAGCTTGTAGAGAATACTGACTTGCAGGCTGTGACCAGATGACAAATGTTTACGGTAATGCTGCAGGAGCTTGACGTAGATGTTAATGACCTTCTCGTGACGGTGGAAGTCTTCACAGAACTGAACCAGGGCCTCAGCCGCCTCGAAGATCAACACATTGTCAGCCTTGAGGTTCGAGAAACAGGCGTTGTAGATCCGGAGATAGATCGCATCCGCCTTCTCGAATTGCCTTTGACGATGATAGCAGAGAGCAAGACGCTGTGCGACAAGTATGCGCTCGGAGATGAACTCGCCCTCGATGGTCAACTTGGAGTCGACTGACAAGACGCCCTTCCAAGTGACTTCGAGAGACTGGCGAATTACGACCTCGGCTTCAGCCCAATTCTCAAGTTTGAGATAGAGGTTGACCATCGCCAAGCAAGACTTGAAGAAATTTCTATCGGCCTTGCGACCACGGCACCGTTGATAGTTGGTCTCCCAGATCTCCCTGGTGACGGTCTCAACGACGGTGGTGGTCGTCTTGGTCTCGACATAGGTCTCGGTGATCTCCTCGACGACCTCGGTGATGATTGTGGTAGTGGATTGAGCCTCTTCGCTCTCGACAGTCTTCCTCTCCTTGAACCAGCCCCAGACTTTCTTGAGGATGGACATGGATACGCTGAGGATGCCGAAAGACTTCGCAAGAATACCAAGTTCCCTGAGGCGAATCATGATAATCTCGGACTCAAAAGACTGGTTCTCGTACTCGGCCCAGACGCAAATCATGATGTTGCAAGCCTCCTCCGTTCGCTTGACGCGCTTGAGGAAGTTGATGTACTCGATGGCAATGTTGATCTTCTGAATGTGAAGCTCGATTGTCACCTTGCTAGTACGGCAGACTTCGAGAATGCCCCGCCAGAGGCTGATGTATAGCCTCTCAGCTTGAATTAGGTGGCCCTTGGACTCATACTCAACAGCTAGGCTAATGAGAATCTTGATGCGACGGACGTCGGTGAACGACAAGTCGTCCGCAGTGTCGAACAAGAGCGAGTGCCACTGGCTATGGTTGTGGATCTTCTTGTCGCTAGCCTTCAGAACGACGGTCATGCCTGAGATGGCTTCGGCAATTGACCCCTCCTTCTTCGAGCCCTTGCCGAAACGGGCGGTAATTATGATATGAAGTTCGCTGTAGATAGACATCGCAAGCTCTTCTTCCTTGATATCGATGTAGAGTTTAGCGAGCGCCTCATACCATTTGATGACGGCATCACTGCGGGCTCCCTGCTTGCTCTTGGAGATCTCAATCATGAACTTGATCATCTCTTCACGGTGCGTAACCGTTTGAGTGCGCTTGGTGAAGGTGAGAGTCTCGGTGCAAGTGAGGAACAGGTTCGTGCATGAAACCACGAGAGGGCTGAACTTGTAAAGGATAGTCTGCCCAAGATGCGAAGCCTTGTAAAAGAACTCGGCCGCGAAAGCATGCTCAGACTGACTCCGATGCAGGCTTCCGAGGATGATGAGACTTTGGAGGTATGATCGGTTCTTCTCGCCGAAACAAGTAGAACGGATCCGGAGACTCAAGCTATGCATCTCAATGGTCTCCTTGATGGCGTACTGTGTTTGCCAGTAGTGCCATTCCAGCATTGT
The DNA here is from genome assembly GCF_023278565.1 of Colletotrichum lupini. Classification (NCBI taxonomy): domain Eukaryota; kingdom Fungi; phylum Ascomycota; class Sordariomycetes; order Glomerellales; family Glomerellaceae; genus Colletotrichum; species Colletotrichum lupini. The sequence goes on along the minus strand of NC_064673.1, from coordinate 3,765,597 downwards.
GAAGAAGATGGAGTCGGGAAAAACATCCTTGAACTCGGAAGTCAAGGTGATGGTGCCGTTTTGGCCGCAAAGTGACGATGAGCGGAAATGGGAAACCCAGTGGCGCACCATGTAGCTGACGATGTGGTACGCTTGGAAGCACTCATGGAAAGTCTCCTCGGCAACCAGTTCCATAGACGGCTCACAAGTATAATTGCTGAACTTGGTCTTGGCAAAAAGAAGGAGGGCCATGGTGAGGTGGCGGTGGGAGTCGTGAAGAGACATGAGGGTTGAGCCGCAAAGGCTCTGGACGTACTTCCTGATGGTGGAGTGCTTGAACCGCAGAGTACCGTGGCGGATCACCACAAGACCTTGGGTGTTGCTTACAGGCCCCTTGACATCAGCACCAGAAGAAACAGTGCGTGTCGACAACGAGACTCCCAGGAGGTCTGTCATCTCACCGAGTGTGAGCGGGCGCTGGGCGGTGACCATGAACGTGAATAGGTTGTAGGTCTTGCTCTCGCCGTACTCCTCCTTGAGGTTGACCTTCTTCATCAACTCTCCAATGACGGCTTTGACATCGGATTTGCAGCCAGCGATGATGCCTCTGAAGACTCCAAAGTCCGAGACTGCGGAGAAAAGCCTTCTGGCAAGGTAGGCAAATAGAAACGAACCCTTGGCCTGGTCCGCAAGCTGGCAAAGCAAGTCCCTTCTTGCCTGTTCGCTCTGTGCCACAAAGCAGCAGCTTCGCCCAAGTCTGTTGGCGAGATAAAGCTCAATGTCGTCCCGAACGTGATCAGGGGTGACGACTACGTGCTTGCAACCGCTGCCGCCAAGGTGTGAGATGGGCCGTGAGAATGTCACTGCTTGGGTCCTGGGAAGCTTTCCTATGCTGGCGTGGAGGCGCTTGTGAAGCTCCCCTGCCTTGGTAGCGCCACCTGAGACCTCATCGAGACCGTCGATGATGATGCTGAGATTGACCTTCTTACTGTTAATTGAAGATAAGCTCGAGTCGAGGGCCTCCCATAGGTCACTCTCTAGCTTTGCGCTGTTGTGGTAGGGCGAAGCATGATCAAAGATGGCTTCGAGCTTCTCAAAGAGAGCGACGTCACCAACGTTAATCTCGAGGAGCTGAGACAAGAGGCTCTTGAGGAAGGCGATGGGGGTTGTCTCCGAAGGGATATCGGTTGCTAGGGCCCAAACATCAGCTCATGCATCACTCGCGGAGCGTATAAACACCGAGAGAACTTACAGAATGTGTAGGAGATAGTCTCATACTGGACACGGTTGATCGGGCGTTCCAGCCTCTCCCGTACCCATGCGGCAAGCATACTTTTGCCGCAGCCCTCTCCGCCAGTAACAGTAAAGATCTTGTCATCACTGCTGAGGAAGTCATGCAAGTCATGCGAAAGCCACTCGCATGTCCCATCGACACGCAACTTGCGATCGGCAACACGCCCATACACATGAGACTTTGCTGATTCCCGTGTAGGGAGCAAGTGACGACGAAGTGTGGTGATGTCTAGTCGGCGGTTCTTGGAACCGAGTTTGTACTGCCACATGTGGTTGAAGAGGTTCTCTCGCTGGGTCCAGATCCTGGTGATCTGTGAGCCGAACTGGGCGTCAAAGTCAATCGTCACCGAACCGCTGTAGATGCTGTTGATCCGGGAGCGATAGTAGAGGGCAACATCACCGACGAGCTTTAGCATGCTATCAAAGATGCGACTCAGCTCGTAGCGGATGGCATCGCTTGCGGTGAACATGCCGTTGAGTCTGATGGCGTGGCCGAGCACTAAGCCAAGCTCATATAGAGCATTGAAGGTGGGCTCCAGTGCCTGTGCTTGATCGTGTCCGAGCTGGTTGGGGAAGTGTCAGCGTCGGCATCGTAGCCGGGGAGTTGTAAGACTGTTTGATTTACCTCAAGCAATAGGTAGCAAGTAGCCAACGCTGTGTCGCGCACAAGCGAGCAGCCCTCGATGAAGGACTGGATATGGCGCGAGTATTCGTCCAGCTGAAGGCCGAAGAACTCGGCCGACTTCAGGACGCGATCCCACTGACTGCCCTTGGGAGGCATGTGTGTCAGACGCTCATCGGAGATGTATGCCAGGTAAGCGTCTAGATCGATGGTCTGGAAGTGATTGTGGGTGACTTCCTCGACCTCGTGGACGAGCTTCTTCTGGATACGTCTGGCTGTATCAATGACACGCACGACGCGGTATGACATGTGGCCGTCGTTGGAGGCGACCATGGTCAAGGCGTCCAAGCTGATAGACGACGACCTTGAAGCGTCGCTGACGTTAACTTCGTCAATGTGTACGGCGCTGGACTCCTGCTTGATGGAGTTTCGGGCCAAAGAGCCCTGATTGGAAGTTGCGTAGACGGACATCTTTGTGTCTGCTACTGTTGGTACGTCGTCGATAGACTGGCTGTCTGAGCTGACCGACAAGATAGATGACGAGTTCGAGGGCTTCCTGCGACCTGTTTGAAGATGTACACTTCAGCGGGGATTATTCATGGGGTAATGTTGGCAGTGGAACGAGGAGAAAGTAAACACACTCAATGGGTTTCTGCGGAATCCAAGCATTCTCAGATGGGCAGTCCTGAAGCTTTCCCAAGTTTATGGGAATATTGCTCCAACTTATAAGCAGCTTGACTAGTATCAAGGGATCCCGAAAAGCGTCTTCTTCTCGTACACCAGCATGGATGAGGTCGACGGGTATCCCGAGTTTTTACAAGGGCTGAAGATCATATTGCTCGTGTGAGACACGGGCGTCCCCAGGTTGACCATGAGTGGCCCAAGAAATTTAACGCAATTCCCTCAAGATGCTCGCATCGCAGAATGGCACCAAGGGCATGGTGAAGTTCACCTCGGTCTGCCGACTGAGCTTCGTTCCTAGAGCCAATGGGATGTTACGCAAGAAAGATGTGTCCTAAGACAGTCAAGTCTGCGCTGAAGGGGGGGGAATGAGATGTTTGATAATCCGAATCATGTCTCGATGAACGGACAACCCCTCTTCCCGAACAGATGGTTGCTGTATGCAGCGGGAGCTGCAGAAATGCATGTTAATGTGAAAATAGTTGTGCTGTGAAAACGTTATCACCTTTGTGGCTGGCTGGCCTCGATGACGGGTTCTCAAAATGGCATTCCCCGCTTACAGAAGTGAGCGACGTTTGGCGATGCGACCGTTCGAACCGGCACTTCTATCTGATGGGACGTCGGTGCCTCCGGCTGCTAGAGATGTGTAACCTTTGCAGAGCTAACCCGCGAGCGGACGAAGTTTAGAATCATCTCCACAAACTCGTGAAGATCGCACCCATTGGCAGAAAAGAAAGCTACGAGGCTTGCAGGTGTTGTGACTATTGAAACTCAGCACCGCAGAGTTGGAATGCCTGTACGAGAGCTGAACGTTGCTGATATGTGACGCTTCTCAAAACGGAAATGTGGCGTTTTCACGGCCGACTGAAGCGGACTTGCCGGATGCGATGCTAGCCCGAGCTGGAAGTCCGGGGAGCGTGTCTCTACCGATGATCTACACGCAGGGCGGAAGAGCTTCGTTGCGTGAAACTAGGTCTAAGGATGTGGTCAGCGATTGGTTCTCTTTGACTTTTGTGGCTCAACCTCCGAACCGACGGAAACGTCCCAGAGTGCTGAGGACTCGGCTGCAGAATCCCAAAGGGCCCAATCAATGTGCTAGGAGCTCCGCGGTTTTAGGATCGCTCGAGTCCTCGTCCTGTTGACCATGTTCCACAACGGACACTGGTGGGATAGAGAGGCAGCGTGGCAGCCAACTTTGGTTGGGTTGGACTGGATTGAATGATGAGGAACCTAGACTAGCAGCGATGTCTCATTTCGAAAGTCTCGTTAATCCATGCCACTTATCGTACACGATGCATTTTGCTTGCAGACTCTTTCCAGGGCTTTTGTGAAACACCAAAGCCCAGTTGACCATGTCAGGACTAACTTCAAAGAGCTCCTTGTCGGCTGTTACTCAGTCGCGACTCGGAGCACGCTTGGCATTTTTCTAAATGCTGTGTCCTACATCGCGTCCGACATCCTCATGGAAACCCATTCCGTTGCGAATCCGACTCTCAACCTCAACGACGCGTTTAGGAAGCATGAAGCCCAATCCGAAAAAGACGAAGAATGCCCACTTCCAGCGGAATGGGTTGAAGGTAACACTGAAGGCGAACCACCAGATGAGCTCGAGATAAGTGAAGAAGTCGAAAGCACCGGTGGGCGACGCAGATTTCAGAAGCTTGGTCATTTCGATCCAGGCCTTCATCCAGAAGGGATGGGGTCTTGTCAATGGGTCAATGAGGAACATCAGAAGGATTCTGGTATAGATGCCGATATGCCAGTTTCCGACTGTGCCGATAGCAGCAACGTACGTGCTGTAAGTTGTTAGAGCCAAGTTCATTCGCAGGAGCCATGAGCAGGATGCTTACCAGTTGATAGCTGAGATAGACGGGTGGTTTGGAGGGAAAGTCTGGATATACCAGTTGGGGGGCGAGTACGGCTCGTTGAAGCAGTCATCAGGCAAGAATTCCAGGGACGGGCGCTTGAATCCAGTGGCCATGACGATGATATCGGCCGGGATGACCTGTCTTCTGCCAGGGCCGCCCTTGGGTACACCTTGAGCGCGTCTATTGACAATCACACCTTCCGCCGTGAAGCCCTCAATATCGCAGCGAACCCACTCGGCGTGGCCGGACCGGATGGTCTCCATGACATGGCTATTTACCATTGGCGTATCCATGTAGATGCCCTTGTCGTACGGTGCGATGTCTTGCAGGTCTCGGTAGAAAAATTTGCGAAGCAGCGTCTCCGGGATCCAAGAGAGACGAGTCTCTTGACCGAGGATGTTCATAGCAAGAAGCATGTTCACGATGGGATTGCGAGGGATGATCCACTTATCGCTGCGAGACAGAATGGAAGTCTTCTCAGCTTCCTCATCCACAGCAAACTCCAGAGCTTCAACCGCGCTGGCACCACCTCCGATGACGACGAGCTTCTTGCCCTTGGCGTTCTTGCTGTGAATTTGGTTAGCAAGCTTGGGGCTAAAGGTGGAGAACATACATACCCAGTAAGCTGGCTGGAGTGGTAGATGTTGCCCTTGAACTTCTCCATGCCCGGGAGCTGGGGCATCTTGGGCTCTCCACAGGTACCAACAGCGGCGATGACGCCTTCGAAGTGGCCATTCGCAGTGTTGTTGACGACCCATCTGCCCTTCTCATCCTGGTAGACCTTTTCTACGGGTGTGTTGAACTTGGTGCGTGTCTCGAGTCCATATTTCTGCCAAAGCTGCTTTACCTGGCTTAGGATCTGCTGTCTGTCGGGATACCCGCGTTCCCACTTGACCGAGGGATGGAAGCGGAACATCATGGAGTGGATTTGAAGACTGGACGAGTTGTTCACTTTCTGTGTGATTCGTTAGTACCAAGCATGGGGGTGTTGGGCTTCAATGGGCGACGTACACTCCAGATACCACCGAGGTTCTCGCGGCCACCGGCCTCGAAGATAACCACATCAAAACCATGGCCAATGCAGTGCGCGGCGGAAGTAACACCAGTGATACCAGCTCCAATGACAGCAACCTTGGGTCGACTGAGGCGAGTGCTGGGCTCGGGAGGGGTGGGCGAGAAGATTTTATCGGCGAACCATTGCCATATCTGGAAGACGAAGAGGAAGGGGTGGAAGAATGGATTCTCTACGCGAGATTCGGACGGCATCGTGGCAAGTAGGCCGCAAGCCTTGGAGGGAATCGGTGGTGTTGGGGAGCAGGTGTACAGCAGTTGGTACAGCTGGGTGTGTGTGTTTGGAGTGAAGCAAAAGGTGTTGATCGCGATGAACTGCGATGCGAAGGAAGGGAGAGGGCACGAGGCTGTATTAAACCCTATGTGTGTCAAACGGAGTAGGTACTCTCCGAACTACTTACTTTTGCTATCTGTGGATGAGTGATGAGCCTAGGGAGCTTCGGGAGCTCTGGGCAGGTAGCTGGCATGTGAGCTCTCCTTCCCATTTCCCCTGGTGCTAGTACTGCCGCTGCCGCTGCCGCTGCTGCTGGTAGGCAGTGAGTAGGTAGCTGCTGCCAAGGTGAGCCTGTAAGGTGAGGTGAGACTGAGACGACCGGCGAACAGGCCCACCCGATTATCGACAATTGACGTCACCAAGAACGCTAGGGAACCCATTGAAACGCCCGCATTGAAGCATGTGAAGACGAGGGTTTGGCTCAGTCTCGCCAGATGTCTCCCTAATTGGACACATACGGGGACAGTTCAGGGGGGGGGGGGGGGGGGGGGGGTCCCCCGGTCCGGGGTGTAGGAAAACCACGCATTTTTTCTGCGGGGAAAAAAGGAGCGCCCCATCCAAGAAAAAAACCCTTTTCAAAAATAAACACTAACAAGATGCGTGGTGGGGTGGGGGGGGGGGGGGGGGGGGGGGGGGGGCGTCATCCGGTCCAGTCGTTAGGAAAACCACGCAGTATTTCTTCCGGGATAAAAGGACGACCCAATGCCATGACAGAACCTCTGTGTACGAAGTATACCTTACAGATACAGCGTCTGTGTGAAGGGTAAAGATGAAGAGAAGTCGACATGGGAATCAAGGTCGGACTGGCTCAACATGGCAGGGCCTTGGTGCATAGTCCGAGAACCAAGGGAGAACCAAGGCCTTGGTCAGTGAAGCTGGTTGGGCCATCGTGGCAGTCTAGAGCTAAAGAGGCATTTTTCTCGTCGGGGATTTTGGAGATCAGTGGCCGATCGGATCCCCTTCCGCCTTTTCCCGGCCTGCCTTAGCGCTGCCAGCCTGGTTCAGCACCCACCAAACAGTTGAAAAATCCAGGAACACGCTTGAAGCGCATCTCACACACATGACACACAGACACGAACACGATGAGGTGATTCATTCCTTTTTTAAAGTTGGACGAACCGGGAATGAATTGGCTCCTAGAACCTCGGCACAGCTTTTTGTGATGGCCGCTGCTAATGCTGCTGCTGCTCCGTGTATATCGTGGGTATCTCCGTCTATCGCTTGCCTCTGTCGCGTCTGCCCGCCTCCAACATCTTGGCCTTCTTCTGGAATCTCTCGCCCATCTCGACTTGGCCACTGCCCCTTGGTCCGTCCGCGGTGTCCCGGCCGCGCTTCCGGCTCTTGTCGAGGATGTCGCGGCTGCTGCCGCCACCGCTCTTGCGGGCCGTGAGTCTGTTGATTCGGTCGACGCCTTCGCCGAGGTCTCTCCACTCCTCTCCGCCGAATTGCATACGCTTGCCATTGCCGGTACGCATAGCCTCCTCCTTCTTTGCCTTCTTGCTCGACGTGGGGAGACGAGTAAAGTTGGCTTCTTCGTATTCGCGACGCTCGTCTTCCGTCTTGCGGTCCGCGGCTGTCTTCATCCTGCGACCACCATTGACAATAGTCGTTCCGATACTGGGCTCGGCGATGGGAGCAGTCGACAGCTCGTGCTCGATGAACTCGTCCATGGTGTGAGACTTAAGTGGGCGGCGATCAGACTTCTCTTTGCGCTCAGAGGGCATGATGGTAGGCGCAATTCTCGGGGGTCGGTAGACACCATTCTTCGCCGCGGTTGCAACAGCAGAGGAGGCAGCGGCGGGTCTGACAAAGGCATCTGGCCGAGCTTGAAGGTGGGCTGCCTTCATCTCCTCCTCCTCCTCTTCGTCGCTGCCGGATTCTCCGTCAGAAGCAGAGTCGTCGGAGTCGTCAGAGCCTGCACCTTGCGCGGCCTTGACTGCTTGGGTGTTCCGTTCGGCGTCGTCCGCGGCGCGAAGAATCTTCTCGATCTGGTAACGCAGCTTGTCTTCAAGGGGCCGGACACCCTTCTCGAGGTACAGTCGGAGTTCGACCAGCTTCTTGACGACCGTCTCCATAGTCCCGCCGGCATTGTCGTCGTCGCTGGATTGCTTCTTGGCGTTGCGCAACTTCAGAAGGATCAAGAAGACCAGATTTTGCAGGTAGGAAGCAAGAAGCTCATTCTTGGTATCGAGAAGTGAAATTCCATTTTGAGGCGGCGCAATGGAGCCTTTTGGTGCCGCGTCGAGTGATGTCGTCAATGACTGCGTCAAAGAATCCAGCAGCGCTGGAAGGGTGCTTGGTGCCGCCATTTTGAATCTGGCGATGCTGTATGTTGTTCGTTGAAAACTTGAGATCGCAACGGAACAAGAGCGCGGTGCAGGATTTTTTTTTTTGCAACTGCTAAACTGATCTGCGCTATTGCGGGGACCGGTGCATCGGACCTTGTGGACCCCGACCACCGGTCTCCGCTACGTACCTTACCTAGGTATGGATGTTTCCACGCTGGGTTCCTCAGGCCCAAGGTACCGGGCAGCCGAAAGACCCCGGACAGACAATGTTCCGGCTGGTCCAGTCGGGTGTGATTGAAGGTACCTATGTGTATGTACTTCAGGAGCTGAGCTGCAGGGGTGCATGGTGACTAAGCCACATTTGGGACAGTTGTTCGAGAGGCAGTAGGAGCTCCTGTAAATGAGATACGAAGCTCCCGGACCTGACACAACAAAGGCAATTGGCCATCTGTCCACCACAGAGCAACTCTGTTTCTTGCACAAACATCACCGCGAGCTCGTCGTGTTCTTGACGAACCGCTTTTACCACCATCATCCAGGTGCAGACGGAACCCGGATGATCCACCGGCTATAAGCCGCTTTGCGCTACCTGGACCCTACCGAGAACCAAGGGTACGTAATCGCGATCCATCCATCGGGGTAGCTATTCCCATCGGTTTCATGTTTCACGCTACTTTGCCTTTGGCCACCATCTTCTCATTCGCAAAGTATCAAGACTGATCGCAACTTTTGGGCAGAGCTCTAACATCTCGACACGATGCAACTACGAGACATGGCGCCTTCGTCGGCGCTCGTGGCCTCTTTGCTGGCTATCCCACAGCTCGCTTCCGCCTTCTACTTGCCAGGTGTTGCGCCTACCTCTTACAAGAAGGGCGACGTTGTTCCTCTCTACGTGAACAGCATCAAGCCGGTCGCCGCTCCCTCCGATTCTCGACTGCACTCAATTGTTTCCTACGACTACTACCATCCTGGCTTCAAGTTCTGCGAGCCCGAACCCCGTCCTGAGTATGTATCGGAGAGCCTGGGCAGTATTCTCTTCGGAGATCGCATCATGACCTCGCCATTCGAGCTGCGCATGAAGAACGACGAGAAGTGCAAGCCGCTTTGCATCCAGAAATACCCCCCGGCGGCCGTCGGTTTTGTCAAGCGCCGCATCGAGCAGGGCTACAGCTTGAACTGGCTTGTGGACGGCCTGCCCGCCGGACAGCAGATCTACGATGACTTTACGAACACAACTTTCTACAACCCTGGGTTCTTGATGGGCGGCGAGGACGAGAACGGCAACGTCATCTTCAACAATCACTACGACATCAACGTTGAATACCACGCCGTCAACGGCGATCAGTCGCAGTTGCGCGTCGTCGGTGTCGTTGTCGAGCCAAGCTCGCGTGCCTACCCGGGTCTGCTCGACTGCAATAACCAGATGGAGCCCATCATCTTCGAGGAAGACGGCACTGAGAAGGAGGTCAAGTTCTCGTACTCGGTGTTCTGGATCGAGTCCAAGACAGCTTGGGCTACCCGTTGGGACAAGTACCTGCACGTATTCGATCCCAAGATCCACTGGTTCTGGCTCGTTGACACCGCAATTATCGTCATCATTCTGATCCTTACCGTAATGTCTATTCTCGTCAGAGCTCTGAAGAAGGATATCGCGAGGTACAACCGCCTTGACCAGATCAACTTGGATGACCTCTCTGGTACTTCGGCGCTAGAAGATGGCGTACAGGAGGATTCGGGATGGAAGTTAGTCCACGGAGACGTCTTCCGCAACCCTTCGAACCCTCTTCTGCTCTCGGTCCTGCTCGGAAACGGTGTTCAGCTTTTTGTCATGACGGGCTTCACCATCTGCTTCGCCCTTCTCGGCTTCTTGTCGCCCTCTAACCGTGGATCCCTCGGAACAATCATCCTGCTTCTTTACACCATCTTGGGCTTTGTGGGCGGTTACATCTCGGCGAGAACTTACAAATCGCTGCAGGGCGAGAAGTGGAAGATGAACGTTGCGCTGACTCCGATTCTGGTGCCAAGCATCGTATTTGGTGCCTTCTTCTTCCTCGATCTCTTCCTCTGGGCGAAGCAGTCTTCCGGCGCCGTGCCCTTCACTACCATGCTGGTCATCATTGCCATCTGGTTCATCCTGTCGGTGCCTCTGTCGTTCGCCGGATCCTGGATGGGTTTCCGCGCATCTCCCATTGAGGCGCCTGTCAAGACCAACCAAATTCCTCGCCAGATTCCTCCTGCCACCTCCTATCTCAGACCGATTCCCAGCATGCTCATTGTCGGTCTCCTGCCCTTTGGTGCCATCTTTGTCGAACTCTACTTCATCATGAGCTCCGTCTGGTTCAGCCGTATCTATTACATGTTCGGCTTCCTGTTCCTCTCGTACGGTCTCATGATCGTTACAACTGCTGCCGTCACCATTCTCATGGTGTACTTCTTGCTCTGCGCCGAGAACTACAACTGGCAGTGGCGATCATTCCTTGCTGCGGGTATGAGTGGTGGCTACATCTTCCTCAACTGCCTTTTGTACCTGTTCACCAAGCTGAACTTGAGCAACCTGGCGGGTACCGTCCTCTACGTCGGCTACAGTGCTCTGATCTCCTTCTTGTTCTTCATTCTTACTGGTAAGCTTGCCTGCCGCCCCTCAGCTTTGACTCATACTAACGTTGCTTCGCAGGGTCCATTGGCTACTTCGCAAGTTGGTGGTTCGTCAGGAAGATTTACGCCTCCATCAAGATTGATTAAATGGCATTGCATTCGGGCGTTAACATGCGGCGACAGGTTCATCCTATTGTATCAACGTTTTTGTACGAATACTCACTCTCGTCCCCCGAGCGTTGCATTGTAGTTCTGATGACACGCTTTGGCCTAGAAGCAGAGCGTGGTTGATCATGAGGTTCAAAAAAATGATGTTCTTGTTAGATGGTAGACGGCAGGGATTGGTAGACGGGAGCGAGCTGCCTCCAGCTTGGAGTAAAACAACAGCGCATGTAAAGTTCTCTTCATTTGGTTTGTCTTGTGTGAATTACGTTGTACAACATTCCCCGTAAAGTGGCTCGTTAGCTACTCGTCGTCGTCGTCATCGTCCATGAGACTTGTAAACTGGAACTGCTTGCTCTTGCCAGCCGAGGAGGCGCCGGCACCAGCGCCAGCAGCCACACTGTCGCGCCGGTACGCCTCCTGCTGCTCGCGGCGAATCTTCTCCATCTTCTCCGCGTACTCCCGGTTCTTCCTCTCAATCTCGGCCTTCTCCTGCTCCTCGCGGACCTTGCGCTCCTCCTCCTCTTTCCGCTTCGCCTCGGCAATCTGCTGCGGATCGTAGCCGCGGGGATCGGTGCCCGAGTCCGCGAGGTTTTGATACATGGCCATGGCGCCGCCGCGGATCATACCCTCGCTCGGCCAGGGCACGAACGTCGCGTTGAAGTGAGGGTTGAGGTGGTTGCGCAGGCCGTCGGGTAGCGAGGTCGCGGTCGTTTGCTGCGTTCCTGGGAGGAGGTCCTGCGATCCGCCGACGGGGCTGCCGTTTGCTCCGCCCGAAGGGCCTGGAGTCTGGCTCTGGCTGGGTGTCGGAGCGGCGCTTACGGGCTGGCTCTGGAGGCCGTTTGCGCCGGGGGTGTTTGGGTTGGTGGTCATGCTTGCGTTCGGGTCTGGGCCGGGAGAGCCTCCACCGGCGGTGAGGCCGCCGTTTGTAAGGGCGGCGGGCGGGAGAGTGGTTTTACTGATACGGCGGGCATAGTTGAGGAGCTCGTCATATTTCACGGGGTAGTTGGGTCCTTCGGGGTGGACGGTGATTTGGGTCGTGGTGATGTCCTTCCGTGTTGTTGCTAGACTGGAGAGCGTCTCTCTGATTTGTGTGTCGAGGGAGGTAGTCGTTGCTCGGAGTTGCTGCAGGCGAAGATTGTTGTTTTGATGGATTTGAACTGTGATCGTGGAATTAGCATGGGAGCCTGGCAGCTTGTGTCGGAGGTAAGCTTACCCTCGTCGAGGCCTTTTGTGAGGTCATGGTCTGCTTCGTGGAGGTCCAATGCCTGCTTGGCGTGGGGATGATATTTGGAAACCGACTCAATGAGAACCGCAAGGGCTTTCTCAACGCGCTCAAAGCGCACGTCAATAATCTTGTCCATGGCTGTGGTCAAAAGTTGTCGATCGGCCGAGATCGCTGGTCTAGCTGGTGGTGTGAAGGAGAGGATTTGGGTGCAAGGCTGAGTTGAGCTCCGCTAGACCGTACTGTGGGCCCACCAGAGGCAGCACGCCCATTGGCTCCGGGATTCAATGTTCTCTCCCAGCCTGTAGCCTGAGGCGCATTGGAAATCCGGCCGGCTTTTCCCGCTAAGAAACCCTCGCAACATCACCATTCTTTCACGACCTCACTCTTTTGCATCTGCAATTGAACACCCCACAGTTCGTTCGCACGATCACCACATTCAAGATGCCTTCCCCCGTAAGCCAATCCGCTACCTGAGCTTCCACGCTCTTGCCTCACACTTCTGAGGCCACTCAGACATGACAAAATACTGACAAAAGTCGCAATGCAGGCCCGCGTCGGTACTCTGTACCCTGCCTTCCGCAGCAAGTTCGGCCCCAAGTACGTCCTACGATACCCATACGATTAATCCCTCTCGACTACGGCTGCTCAAGCGCCTTCGAATTCCCGACACCGCGAGACAAACTCCATGCGATGTGCAATGGACCGAAAGAGCAGTGGGCTGACTGTTTGGATCTAGGTACAACACAATCCCCAACGTTGGTGGCTGGACCATTGCCTCCGTCGTTAAGCTGTGAGTTGCCCCTTAGACTCTTCGCACGGCATTCAGTATCACGATTCCGACTCTCGGCCCAAGAAAACCTTATTGCCGTTGCCACTGTTCTGCCGACATGAACGTTACAGACGATGACATAAGGCGACGAGGAGTTATCGGACACCGTCACAAGACAGAGTTATACACAATTGGAAGATTCGGAACGGATTAACTAACCTATTATGCTAGCGGAACCCGCGCTGCAGGTTTTGGCGCTGCCGCCGGTGTTGCCGCCCTTTTCTACACCTCCGGCATCCCGAGAATTCAGAACGACATCCTTGTTGTAAGGCAGACTGCGTCTCCGAAATGGACTCACCTGAGAACTAACACCCTCTACAGAAGATCCCCATTGTTGGCCCCAAGTTCCTCAAGGAGGTTCCCCCTGCGTCTGACAACGTGAGCTTTCCTCAAGATCGAATACCACCAAGGCAACATGCTAACATTAGACAAACAGCCATTCTAAATGCCTTTCATAACTTGGCTATGCTTTTCTAATGCTGAAAATGTGGTGAGCATGGTTGAATGAGGTGTTGGGATGGAGGGGTGTCCACCCTTCGGGGCTTGTATAAAAGATACAATAGACTCTTTAACTTTAGTTGATGTGTTTGAATAAGGCAGTGATTCGAGAACTTAGTCAACGCAACTATTCTGTGTTATGTATCTTCTACGCATCATCTCAAAACACAACATTGGTAAAAGTAGTTTTGTCAGGGAGCTGAACTGCCCCTTTCTTCAGCGAGTAGGTTGAGTGAAAGACCGTGCGCAAACAGTGCGAAGACGCGTAATTGCTGCATCTTTGCCAAATGATGAACTGTTCACTTTCTTCCACCTCACTTGTCTGTGTAAGAGATCATTTGCTGCCGCTCCCAACACTCATTGTATCCCCAGGCGAAGCCACATTCCCCTTGTTTTCTGACACTCATTTCAGGTCGGTTTCTTCTTTGCCTCTTTCCACATCTTGAGTGATTACATCCAACAGAACCAACATAACCCCACGGCCAGCAACCTCAATCTCGTCTGCCCTCTGGGCAGCTCACATTGAAGATGAAGGCCGTCGAAGCCTTCGTCGACGGACTCAACATCCTGTCCGTCGTCGTTCTCTACTCTCTACTATGGGTCATCACCCCCAAGATGGCCAATCCCGACCCCTCGGGGCCCAAGACAAACAAGATTTACGATGTGCTCATGCGCGTGTCGTACATCATCATCTTCATCCTCGGCTGGATCTGGTGCAGCAATGTCATGGCCCAAGTCGACAAGCCATACCTGGTGAGCTCAGTTTCCATATGTAAGATCGATACCATCCCACCATACTAACAAAAAAATAGGATGAGATCTTTCATATTCCTCAAGCCCAGAAGTTCTGTCAAGGAAGATGGGACGAGTGGGATGACAAGATTACCACTCCTCCCGGCTTGTAAGCCGCCATTCTCATTAGACCCATCACCACACCCAGCTAACAAATCACCAGGTACATTCTATCCAAATACTACCTCCAGGTGATGATGAGACCCGACTGCTCCGTCCTCGATCTCCGTGGCGTCAACATCATCGCCATTCTCGGCGTCGGCATCCTCGCGACTCACTGCCGCCACCTCCTCGAGACTCGCCGCCCCGACGCCAAGTCCCCAGCACCTCCAGCAGTGCTCTCCTTCCACTCGATTCACCTGGGCTGGAACGTTGCCCTCTTTCCTGTCCTCTTCTTCTTCTCAGGTTTGTACTACACCGACGTCGTCTCGACACTGTCAGTCCTTGTTGCCTACTATCACCACCTCCACCGCGTCCGTGAGGAGCGCAGTTCTTTCTTGAGTGACTGGATCACTATCGTCCTCGGCGTCTTGACTCTTGTCATGAGACAGACCAATGTCTTTTGGGTTGTCGTGTATATGGGCGGCTTGGAGGCTGTCGCCGCTGTCAAGGCCCTCCGTCCTGATCCGGTGGCTAAGCCCAGCATGACGACACTCGGCGAGGTTGTGAAGTTCTACGGGTGGAGATACTCTGTTGGGGATGTCCATGATCCGCCTCTCAACACTACATGGCCAGATGGTGAGTCTACTGAAACACGGCTGGAAGGTATTCTACTGACACTGCCAGACTTATTCTTCTCCGCCCTGAGCATCGGCATCGCTGCTCTAGCCAATCCTCTTCGCGTACTGAAGAAGGTCTATCCACACATTACCATCATGGCCCTCTTCGCCGGCTTCGTTGCCTGGAACGGCGGCGTGGTGCTCGGTATGTTTCCTCATAAAACTATAGTGGATACCAGGACTAACATGTCGCCAGGCGACAAATCCAACCATGTCGCGACAATCCACCTCGCCCAAATGCTCTACATCTGGCCTCTCTTCGCATTCTTTTCTTTCCCACTCTTCCTACCTTCCGTCATTGGGGTCCTCCGTTTCGTTCACGGTCTCTACCGTACCACCTTCAAGACGAGCACAGTCAAGGGCGCAGACTCCGATAGCAGCACACACGGCCGCAAGCACGCTCTCAGCGGACCTGCTCAAGGTAGCTCTTCAAAGAAACAAAAACTCCAAACTCAAGACTCTACCGAGCAACTCGATTCAGCAACCACCCCCTCAACCTCCATCATCCTCACCACCCTCCAGAAAGTCATCGGTTCCAAACTCTACCACCTCCTCCTAACGCCCGCCCTCCTCCTTCTGACCCTGCTCGTCGTCAGATTCAACACCATCATTCACCCCTTCACCCTCGCAGATAACAGACACTACATGTTCTACATCTTCCGCTACACCATCCGCCGCCCGGGCCTGTTCCGCTACTACCTCATCATCCCCTACACCCTCGCCCGCTGGTTATGCTGGGACGCACTCGCCGGCTGCGGCCAAGGCGGTTTCCTCTCAGACCACAACGCTGATTGCTCGGGGCGGTACACCGCGCTCCGTCCCGGACCATGGCAGAGTAACCCCTTTAGCACCGCAAGCCCCTACCGCGAAGAAAAGCCCTCTGCAACAGAGCCTCTGGACGACTCCGAGGCCGTCACTGCCACAGAAGGAAAAGAACCCAAGGACCGCCACAACCCCTACGCCATCATCACCCTCGCAGACCAGACATCCTACACCACAGAGCCCACCGCCTCATCGACCGCAATCCTCCTCCTCCTCGCGACGACCCTCTCGCTAATGACGGCGCCCCTCGTCGAGCCGCGCTACTTCATCCTCCCCTGGGTCTTCTGGCGCATTCTCGTCCCGGCGTGGAGACTCCACGACCACGCTGCCACACATCCGGTCCTCTCAAAGGCCGAGAAGTTGCCCATCCTGGGCTCGTTGGTCAGGTTCGGAAAGAATTTTGATGTGCGACTTGTGCTAGAGACTCTCTGGTTCGTGCTTGTCAACTTGATCACGATGTACATATTCCTCGCCAAGCCATACCTATGGAGGGCAGAGGATGGCAGGGTATTGGAAAATGGTCGGATGCAGCGGTTCATGTGGTAGATGGATCACTGCCCTGCGTAAAAGAATCACCTCCTCGAGGCTAGTCGATACAGATTTGTGGACAAGAACCGAGGTAGAAGAAATGTAGAAAGTGACCTGTCCATTTGTTTTGCTCAACTTGATGCTTTTCTCTTGCACTCTCACGTGTGCTCTAAGCCTTTTTCAGGTTGCTATTTGTTTCAGAAAAGAAAAATCATAATCCTTCCAAAACGCCAGTGGCCTCATGATTCTGAGGATTTGTTCGATATGTTCCCATCGATGTATCGTTAAAGGGGGCTCATTGATGATGCCGATTTCCCAAGTTCCGCCTATATACCCATTTCATGTTTAAAAGCCTTCGTCATGTCTGATCATTCTTACGATCACCCGTTTCGCCGTCATCCATCGTCATCATCGTCGCCGTCGCCGCCGTCGCCGCCGTCCTTCACTTCTATAAACTCAGTCGATCCAAACTCAGGCCGTCGTTACTGCGCACCCTCCTGACAACGCCCAGCTTGAAGAACTTTTCCTCGCCGCCAGCGGTCCGCCCTCCGATGTACCATTTATCGGCACCTAATACATCGCGGAATCCTTCACTGCTGCTGTCGCTTCCGCGCCGTCGGTTGGCGCTACCGGGAATGGGGATGCCACCCCGCGGGGAGTGAAGTGGGTATTGATTCACGACTCCCGATGTCGAACGGGTCGTCGAGTTGGCGTTGGCGTTGTTTCCGCCGCTACCTGTTGATGTATTCGAGGAAATGGCTCGTGGCGCTGAAGCAGCGGACTGTGTGGCGTACGATGACGATGATGTTTGCGTGGTATGCTTATTCGGTTGCTGCGATGATAGCGCCGTCGCCGAAGGAGACTGTTGTCTAAAGGAGTTGAAGAAGGTGGAGAGGAAGAAAGGTCGTTGAGAAGGCATCGTGGATGCGTCGGACCGCGATGTCATCGGTCGCCTTTGCCGTACTGTGGTTGTATTCGTAGTATGCAGATCGAAGCCGCACCCGGTCGTGCGTGTGTCGTTGCAGAAGAGTGAGGAGATTGCCGTGTTTTGACGTAAGACGTAACGGGGAGGTTCCGCCGACGAAAGGGTAAAAAAGCAAGCGCTTCGGTTGGGGACCCCTATTCTCCGGTATGATATCCCTCTAGGTTGCTGGGGTTTATGCTGTCATCCGTGCCCGAGCCGGGTCGATCCTGGGGCAAGACGTCCAAGCTTGCGCTGCAACACGGTTTCGTACGGGGAAGAGAAATGAGGAGCCGCAGCGAGGCGAGAGGGGCACTCAAAATCGGGATTCCGTTGTTTGTGGGCTCGTCAGTGTGTATGTAGAAACGTCGCTCAGGGAAACGAGGGGTGACGGTAACAGAAGGGTCGTTATCGTGGGTGATATATGGTGTTCGGCGGGGTGAAGAGGCAGTCTCGATCCTGCGCGCGGTATTTCGATCGCGGAAGCGCCTTGGGGTGGACTCGGATGAGTGATCGGCGTAGAGGTGCAGGCTTGCAGCACAGGCGCGATACGGGCGGGATGGATGGGATGGGGAAGTTGGCTGACTGAGTCTTCGCTGCGGGATGGTGCTGTAGGTATGTCGGGAAGAAAGCGGCGTGCGTCGGAGTGCTTCGCGTGTGCCCTGGTCTCTGGCTCTGGCTGTCGAGTCAAGTCGCAGTGGGTGGTCGAGTACCGGTAGGCATCGGATGCAGGTTTGTGTGAGATAAATCCTGACGTCGACTCACTTGTGGCCCGCCAAACTGGATGTGGGTGGGAGGGGTGGGAGAGCCAGGGGGCGAGTGGAAGGGTCGGCTGGAAAAGGAATGGTGATGGCAGATGAGAGGCACATGAGTGAAGGGGGGGAACACTCACGCACTCGAGTCTTACAGTCTGTAGTCTCTACATAGTAAGGTCTAGCCGCAGGACTGCCCTTTCCCCCGTTCGGCCAATCCCGGAATCCGGAAGTTGGACCTTGCGACCGACTGGCGTGCACGGGCTTGGGTCCACTTGTGAGTAATTACCAGCGCGCCATAGGTCCATTTAGAGACTTGGTTACAGAGTCTCGAGACTTTTCCCCTCGGGTCCTGTCCCGGCGTGAGGGGAAGAGAGTTACGTATCCACATGTACCGACCAACGCCGACCTTGTGGGGTCTCGGCTTGGAAAAGTCGGGGCAGGAATGAAGACCTCCTCGAGGGCCGGCGTTTCCTTCGTCCACTCACATCCGCCGCTTATCTTATCTTATCCGAGGTCAATCATCTTCACCTCTTTCCATCCGTCAGTCATTTCTCTCAGTCCTCGGGTCTGTCTGCATCCCCAATCTTCTTCTATCCGAAATATGCCGTGACATATCCGTACGGAGTACTTAGTTGACTGGACAAGCTTGGCGTCTTGGTCGTCTTGGGTAGCATCACCCTGGATCTAGGTACCTATGGAAAGCTTGCTTCTCGAAAGCATCCGGCGCTATCTGTCACTCGAAAGCCTGAATCCTTTCCCTCCAAAAACGTTAGTTTTTCTTGTCGAAAGGCTATCCCCACACGAATCACAAACCATGAACATAGATGCTTCGGTGCCTGCTCCTTGCTGTTTGTACATGATCTGATAATTCAAAGCCCGTTTGATTTAGACCCCGTCCTATTCGCTGGGGCCTGGGTAAGGCTCATCAGCGTCACGCAGATCTGGAACCGAAACGCCAGGAGAGACGCAGACTACGCAGCGGCACAGCTGCGCAGGATTTCCACGTGCAGCCACATTTCTGCACTTCGCGCCTGGTCTCCTTGGTTGGCACACATTGGTACTCGGTTAATCGGGTGCCCCTTAGGAACCCGTTCGCTCGCCCCGAAATAGCTCAGCTTGTCAACATGAATGACAGATCGCTTGCGGCGCGCTATGTTTGCTCCGGGAATCCTTGACGCTGCTACCTAGTCTTGGACGGTGCGCTGCCTCTCACCTTGAGGTCCTTATAACGTATCCGTAGTCGGCACACCTGCAAAGCCTTTCTCCTACCGCAGCGCCTGGTGTGGCCTCGTTCGCCAAGCGTCACGAGGCGTACTACCCCCGCTATCCTTGGCCCCTGGGGTCAAGTTTTGGTACGGAATATCAGGTACTGTAGCATCAAGGCGACGTCAGAGTGAAGATGCACTCTCTTGTTCGCAGCAACAGAAGCAAGACTGTAACCTTACAAACAAAAGAGGCCCGTCGCCTTGGGAGGAGGGTTTCATTGGTCTTCTCATCTGAAGTCGCCGACCTGTTGTAATACCCACCTACTCTGACCTTGTCGGTCTCGACTTTACCCCTCGATTCAGCTTCGGCTTGCAGCCGTTCGTCGCCTATTTTCCATATTCAGACCCATTCCATCTCAGGCGGCGGTTGGTCCCGATGTCAGCAAACAGAATCCTTATTGTGAGCACGATCGTACGACCGTCCCCCGTCTTGCACTTCCTTTGCCATCCTTCCCGTGATACCAAGCCCGATGGGTTCCCGTCCAACTCCTCTCTTGACCGAGTCAGCGCCGGCCTACCGGGACTTCCCCTCTTGGAGCGTCTCGTCCGGTGTCTCTCCAGGTTTCTTTCGAACCCATCTTATCTAGCGATATCCATCTTCAAATGCTTTGGAAACTTGCGGGGTTTTGCGGGGTTGTTCAGGCGGGATGCAAATCACACACTAAGCCACCTCCCGGCACTTTAAAATACGTGACAACACCTCAAAGATCTACGGCTGGAGGCATGGCAAATAAGATACCGGAAGAAGACTTAGTCTAGAGAAACGATTCATTCGCACAGCTTGAGGCTACTCTCCATAAATCAAGTCAACACTAGAAAGAGCGCCTGAAGAATGGTGTAGATGTCAGAGGTTTCAACTCTCGGGGGGTCTGACCCCAGCCAATGACTACATACCAACCTCGCAAGACGATAACCCATCAAGGAATTGAGGAACAATGACAGTACATCCATTCTCAGCTGTTCTCTGAATTTATTCGCTCTGTTTTCAATTTCTTTTCTCTCTTGTTCGAAATTCTCTAGGAATAAAGGATGTAATAGAATCGAATGGGAGAAAAAATATGGAATTAATTGTTCCCAATCAACTAACTTTTGCCGTTTCGTGATACCTATCTTAATTTGATACACAACAAAAGGAATAGTTTCAGACAGAGTGAACATCTCAGAGCTCCTGAATATGACTTCTCGCCCAGGTTCGGCAAAATCCTAGGTACATGTTACCTCGCTTGAAGGCAAAGTCGATTTATCAAGACACTAGGTAATATGAAATTGGGAAGGGATTTGTTAGACAACTCCACTAAATCCACAGACACAAAGAAGAAGCGTTGGCATGTTGAGTCCTTGGCATATCAGGAGCAGCAAGATACCTTCAAAAGAGGAATTATGGCATGTAGTTCTCATAGTCGTACTGGTGGATGTCAAATCGACTGAGCCTACTTCAGTACTCACATGGTCACATTGTCCTTCATGCATAACACGTAGAACGATCAGGATACTGTTTCACTTTTAATACTCCCAATGATCTTGGTTTTCGAACCACATTCACCCACACATGTTCACTGTGTTTGAGGAAGAAGAAGCAAATACTGGCAGGTAATTCGATGAGCGTTGAGAGTCGTAGTCTACCCAAGTAAGGACTATCTATCCTTCGTATTGCCACTCTCTGTTAAACCTCCCCCTTTTCTCGCCAATCGTTGGCTTATCCCTTAGCCATCAAAGCTGTGCCAAATTCGTCCCCAAGGCACAGCCCGGCACTACCTGTTGTATAACTCGGTATATGCAACTTAGCAGTTGCCGAGAAGCTTGAGCTGCCAGCCAGCGGGGTGGGTCTGAGTGCTGATGAAGCCAAGGCCGCAGCTGGAGGTGGCGGTGATGAAGTAGTTGCCGCCGTTGTAGCGGACGGAGCCCTGGCCACCCTTGGGGATGCAGGCGGTGCCGATCTGAAAGTTGTTGGCGTCGAGGACTTGGACGCTGCAGTTGGCAAAGACGGCGGCGGCCTGGGCGGCGACGGCGATGATGGCGGAGGTCTTCATTTCTGTGCTCGAGTTAGTTCTTGGGGCTTTTGGATGATGAGAGGAAACCGCTTACTGATGGTTTGGATGGGATTCCTTGATTGGAGAATTGGTGTTGAGTTGTTGAAGGTTGTTTGGATTGTGAGATGAGAGGATGATGTGTTGATGTCTGAAACTTCTCGACTGAGGGTGGAAAGAGTCCGTCTTTATAGATTTCACAAAGGCAGCGTGAGGCTCAGTCTGACTCTCCACGACAGTACGAGATCAGTATCCAGACACACTTCATGGAGCACCAGAGAGTAGGCCTCCGCAACAATGACTCGTGTTCTTGCTAGATTCAGTCGTTCCGATAATGAGGTTTGAAAGCGCCCCCTCACGACCTTGACACCTCGAACGGAATGTCGGCCTCGTCAACTGCCTGATGGAACTTGAGATGCCGCCAAGACGCAGCCACTGGCCAACATGATCACATCCAGACTGTCGTACGACTTGATCAGTAAATTCTCGCTCAAATTGATGGGGTACAATGTGAAGGGCGGTATCTCAGACAGTCAGAAATGCACCATCGCCTTAGGAGAATGACAAAGACCAAAAGGTCTTTGACTCTTGGTGGAGATGAAGAATGTCTACACACGCCATCAAACAGTAGAAAACGAGATAAAACTCGTTGTCAAAGTGATGTATCAACTCTTTCGATGCAGGGTCGAGATATCCCATCGGCTATAATCACGGATGTGGGACCCGGGCGGGACGGCCCTATGGCCATGCAGCTGTCAATAACCCGGTGGGCTACTAAGGAGATTTTGACAGGTGGGAGATTCCATCGAAGGCTAGCATAAGGCGTGTATCCCACAAGATGCAGGGACTCGATCTCGTAAGTAATATCTAGGGGTCCAACTCTAAAAAGTCAAGACATAGACTTACTCGGGGACCAGGTTCTTATGGGCCGTGACAGCTCAGCGCTATGATAGATCACATCAACTGAACCAGGAATCTCCGAGAATGACTTACCGTGACTCTGAAGCCTTTATTGAGCTGTTGGGGGTGGCGGAGCTGAGACGGGCTTCAACTTCGGCGTGTCGTAATGGTGCCCATGGGACAATGCTGTCGATTGCAAGATAGTTCCACAATTCGGTCCGGAGCGGTCCGAGGCCGGGGTGCCAAGCACTTTGGGCAGAATGAATTCCCAAGAAGAGAGGTCATCTTGCTGAACCGTGAACTGATAAACGGGATGAGAGATACCCCGGGTGGCTTCACCAAGACAAGAGCCCACTCAAGCATCCAGTCCGTGATATGGCAGATGGCAGCTCTGGGGTTGTCGGTCTACATAACTCCTGCGTGGGAAGATTAGCAGAACACAACAAGATAATGGCGTGTCAAGCAACTCATCTTGGTGTTACACAGTGTTATTGATCGATGGACCAAGAGGTATGACCCATTAGGTTAAGCCTCAAGTACTTGACCTAAATCTCTAGTGTTGGGAAATCTATAAGTAGCAGGAAACCATTCTAGAAAGACGGCCTATCAATGATCCCGTATCTTCAGCAGTTAAACAAGAGTTGAAATAGCAATGTAATAAGACAGAAAAATGTGGCATGATAGACTGAAGTATCAGCCAAGTTCTTAAACAAACACGGACTTGCCCATCTCTGCTTCTTATCAATGCAGAATCATCTAAAAAGTTCAAGATTACCTGAGTGAATTTAACTCCTAAAAATAAAAGATTGAGATCTTGATTCTTCTTTTTATTTTCTAGAGTTTTCCATCTCCTTTCCCGTCGCAAAAGGGAGCCGTTCGATAATAATAACTAAAAAAGACAACTTTAGTTCGATACCTAATTATTAGTATCCCTATTATAGGGTAGTTAGTTCGAACCGTAGTTAACGAAGAGATTAATTAAACTATATAAATATCTGCGTAGGTATAAAAAGGAAGTTCTAACCGTAGGTTAGGCTAGCTATAATAATCGTAAATAGGGCCCCTTAATTAGCCCCTACGTAGTCGGCTATATACCGCGGTCGAATTAGACTTCTAATCCGATACTAACTTTCTCTTTTTTTTATTAATTTAACCGCTACGGTTAGAAATATAATTCGACCTCGGGCCCGTTTACTAAGTCGTCTCCTTTTCTCCCTTTTTTCTATTTTTTTTATATAACCTATCTCTCTATTTATATAATAACTTTTCCGCTACTTACAAATTGCTCTAATCCTTTGTTTAGTACTACTTTTATAAAAGCGTCTACGAGGTTATTTTTATTATTAATCTAACGGATCTCGAATATCTCACGCTTTTTATACGATTACTTAAGGGCTATAATATCGATTATAAGCCTCTTTTCTTTCGTCGTTCCTAATTTAATAAGGTATTTATATAGCGAGTAGGAATCTATATAAATAACTATTAGAATAGGTAAAAGGCTAATTCGATTAGTAATCTTCCTTAGCGTCGTTAAAATTGCGTAAGAGAGGTTAACGCTATTAACTATACCGTAGACCTCTAACGCTAATATACTTCTCGTTACCCGCTTATTTTTAATTAACGAGTAGTAAATTATATTACTATATATAGTAAATTCGCTCTTACTTATACTCTCGTTAGCTAGGATAATAATATACCCTAATTATAAAATAAAGTTATTATTATTTATAAATAACTTATTAATAAATATGTAGAGCTTACGTATCGTAAGGTTAATTAGGTAGTAAACGAGACCTCGATCGAGATTTGTTTATTATTACTTAAGCCGCTTATTAAGTATTTCGATATCTCGTTCGGTTAGATCTATAGCCTACGCTACCTTAGTATAGTTAAAAATCGCTTTAAGCTAATAAATATTCGTAATATATACCCCTCGCGCGAGCTTAGCTTTATACCGCCTTTTAATATTAGTTACGTTTAGATTAACGAGGTTAATCTTCTCGCCCTACCCTTTTTATTAAAAAACGACGGTTTCCCTTTTGATTATAAAAATCCCGCTATTAAATACTAAGGGGGTGTTTATTATAAGGACCTTTTTTAGCTTTATTATAAAGCCCGCTTTTTAAAGCTCCTTATCCTCCTTTTTTATAAAGTTAATATCGAATAGGCCTAATATATCGTCGGTCTATATTCTAACGATCCTAAATTAGTCGCCTTCGTACTCCGCGACTAATAAATACGGGTCGTATATAGAAATAATTATTAATAATTAATTAATATAAAAATCATAGTAAGTAGCCCACTAATAAGTGCCCGATTCTACGAGCCTATATAATAGCTTAAGTACTTTAATAATTATGCCTTTTAGATACTTACTAGCTATTTCTTTTAGTAAATAAGCTAGGATTCTCTTTATAAGCCCTATAGCCGATTAGGTATAGGCCTAGGTAATATTACGGCTCTAAATCTTATATCCCTTCTTCCGTAGCGATACTATTAGTACTATTATTAATTATTAACTATAGCGCTATATAATAAGTAATTATATAAGTAGCGTTACTTTTTTAACGTCGCCGTACCCCTAAATTACATATCTAAGCTTCGCGTACGGCTAGGGTGTTCTTTTCCTTTTAATCTTACGAACTATTCGTAATTTAAATATATAGAGGTTTATATATTTTTTTAGGTCGTATAGGATAAATTAATAGACCCCTCGATTGCGAAGAGTATCTACTTCGATAAGATCTAATCCCTTATACGGCTTTTTAGTAGTTATAATTATGCCTTCTTTACGTAGTTTAACTACTAGCTCGAAATCGGCTTTTTTTTTTACTATATAAAAGGTGTTAATTACCTCGTTACTAATAATAAATTACCGCGTTAGGGCTTACCGTCGTAGTCTTCTATAACGTCTTATTAATAGTATTAGTACCCTTTTAATAATATCCTCTTCCTCGTCGTCTATTAGTATTACTACGACGATTTTGTCGAGGATAATTTCTTATGCCTCTGTTACGGGTTATATAGTTTCCCCTGGCTCTTCTTCTTTTTATAGGTTAGAAATTACCTTATTAAGATCTATATAGTACGGTCTAATTACTATAATTAATACTTTAAGTAGCTAGTTACGATCTCTCGCGACTATATAAGAGCGCTCGTTAACGGAAATTAACTTATATAGCCTAGTCTATTATTAGGTAATTTCGCGCTATACTCGTATATCCGAATTTAGTAATATATTTAGATTATCCCTTATATCGGGCCTATTACGCGTAGTAATTACCTTATTAACTTACCTTTTTGCGCTTACTTTACGTAGTACCTATATTACTTTTTTAACTACTTAGGCTCGTTAGCTTACGCTTAGTAATAGTAGCGAGGCTAAGGTCGTTCTTAAATATGCTCTAAATATTAATAGCGTTAGTATAAGTCCGTTGGGCCCTATAGTATTATTATAGTATTTAAGTACTATCTAGAGGCATTCGTTATTAATAAAATCCGGATTTTCCTCTTTAATAATTCTAAACGCCCTTTTTAACTATTAGTATGCCCTTTTTACCTTTCTAATACTATAGTGCGCTTTAACGGGTACGACTTTTAGCTATATACCGTAGGCCGTCGTATTATCCCTAAATTCTACTAACTTAAAACTAATACTAGCGTTAGTTCTAATACCGTCTAGCGGTCCCTAGTATATATCGATCTAGCTTTTTCGTAGGGCTACCTATACTATCTTTACTTATAGATCCTAGAGGAATTGCCCTGCTTAGAAGGATATAGCTACGTTAATTATATATAGTACTAACTAACTATTTAAATAGAAAATATTAACGACGATTTCCTAGTTAAAGTTAAGCTTATTACGCAATTTAAACTTGAATCTGCGTGGGCTCTGCGCATTTATTTAGTATTAGTAATATACTTTTATTAACTACTCTAGCGCCCCTATTTCGATATTATTATTACTTAATTACTTTAAAAAGTTATATAGCCTCGTAACTAACGGGTGCCCAAATCTCCGGTATAGTTTTCTAAGCTCACTTTTTATTAAGTAATTAATCGACTTCGTATTATTAATAAGCTTTATAAACGTATACCCCTATCGTCGTTTAACTATCTCGAAGTGCTTATTACTAGAGATTTTGTTCCTCGTGTTATTAAATATAATGCCTAGTTAATTTATGTCTTTTAGATATAAGAGAAATAGGGTATTAATAAGTAAAATATAGAAAATTATCGTTCTAAAGTGCGTTTCTATTTTTATTATACTTAGGGCGACGATTTCCTTACCTAGGCCAAAACTAATCTTTATAATACCCGCTGTCGATATATTAAGCGTTACTAATACGATCTTTTATAGCACTTAGAATTGCCCTTTTTTTCTAATTAACTATTACGATACCCTAGTATTTAGGATAATCCTATAAAAATCGTCTAGGCCGTACTTTTCGCTTACGTAAAATATTTATACGAGCTTAATATTCGAGGGATTTAAGTAGTATAAAAAGGACCCCTCTAGCTACCCCTAGATATGCTCGGTACTATGTTCCTTTTCTTTAAATATTAAGAAAAATAGCGTCTTCTTTTTAATTATTAAAATAATAGGCTTTAGCTATATTAGATTTACCCTTTTAGCTACTTTTATATCCGTTATTTAAAGGACCTTCTCTTATTATCCGTATATAAAAGCCTACTTATTAAGAGCTTTTACTACCCTCTATTCGTTTAGCCTCGTATATCCTCTAGAGGCTAACGGGGTAAAAAAAGAGTAGTTAATATTTTCGATTTCGTTATAATCTAATTCGTTAGTATAGGGGGTAAGATCTTCCTCATCTTCCGAATCTTTTATAGGGGGTATATACTTTAGGCCGCTACTTTAATTACCGTTATTAGGTTTTATACCCCCGGATCTGCCCTTATATATAACGAAGAATTAATTAAACCGACGAGGGCTAGTTTTGCCGTTTATTACCCTCGACTTTTTATACTATTCGTACGATTTAGTACGCTCTTCTTTAAAGTAATTACTTAATTAATATTTATCCTTTTTATAAATATAGTATTGCTTTTTCTATTACCCTACTTATAAGTTAAATCTCTACTTATTTAATAAATCTGGGCCTCCTTACTAGTAATTACTATATCTAGCCTCTTTTCTTTTCTTATTATACGTTCGATCGACCTAATATTATTAATAAGGGCCGTCGTATACTTAGAAATAGGTTTAGCATAGTATTCTCGTTTTAATATTAAAGCTAGATCTTAGCCTCGAGTAGAGCGTCTCGTAGTTTTTAAATACTTAGTATAGGGTAATCTTTATCTCTAATATACGCTAAACTACGGTATAAAAATATCCGACTTTCCGCTCGTTTATCCCCTTATTTAGCTAGGTTTTCGCTAGCTTATCGATTCGATTAATAAGCTCTTTAAAGATCTCTACTTATAATTTACCCTCTATTATCCTAGCTATAAATATAAAAAAAATCGCTCGTAGCTTAGATAGAAGCTCTAGGTTCTTATTATAAGTCTTAAAGCGGCTTCGGATTACGTTAATTATACTAAAGAAGTTATTTCGATCGAGATTACGTACCGCTTCGTAGTAGTAATTAAAGGCTTTATTTACGAGTATAATATTAATTACCGAATAGTACTAGTATTCCTTAATTCTGACTTTTTTATAATAATCGTAAAATATCGTTAGGGTTTTTTATAAGACCTTATACTTCTTTTTAAAGTATAATTTCTCTTTTAAGAAGATCTTTTTAAAGTCTATGAATTGCCTCGTATTCGCTACTAGATTTTTAGTATCTATATACGAACCCTGCGTCGCTACGTATTATTAATAACTTCGGGTCGTTTATTTCCTTTTTTATTAGCCGATCGGCGCCGAATTTCGTATTAGTAGCGGTAATAAGTTATAAATCGAAATAGGCAGAATTATTAATTATTATATTTCTAGTACTATATTTTACCCCGGTATATCCTTTTATAACGATAGATTTCCGTTAGTAATTATAGGGAGGAAATCTAGGTCGTTTACCCTTTTTTTAAATTCGTTAAAGTAATTATACGCTCTATCGACCTATACCTAGTTCTATAATACGAATTCCTCTTTTATAATTATCGCTACTAGTATTTCGTATAGCTCTTATAATTATAATTACGCTAGTAATACCCCTCGCCCGTAAAGGAATTTATTAACTACTTTTATAATTCCTAAGCTTGCGTTTATAAACTATTCGTTAAGTTAATAACTAAGGTCGTTTACGATCTTATAAAATAGGGGTTACCCCTATAGCCCCTTTTTTTTTATAAACCTTAGTTAAATAGATTAATACTACGTTAATTTACTTACTATTAAGCTAATCCGCAATTCTATATATTTACGTCCCTTAATAGTCTAGGTTAATATTTACTTATTTATAAGGGATTAGGATTCTATTTAGGATCGGGTTTCGTCCTCTTCTTTTTTACCCTAACTCGCTAAGGGTCGTACTCTAGCTTATGCCTATATTAGTAATTACTAGCGTATTTAATCTTAACGGGGATATATTTAATCCGCGCGCGGGTCGTAGTAAATCCGTACTTTCGCTATCTAACGAATTTATTAGGGTCTAGGAGATTCCCGCTTCTTTTTACTATCTTACTACTATTCTCGTTTTTATTATTTTTAGTAATTATTACTACCCTTTTAGATCGCTAGCTATCGTACTTACTAAGATCCTCCTTTTTATTTAATAAAAAAGGGTAGGTTTTAGTAGTTCTTTTTAATAATAATAGTAGTAGACGTTTATATTATTATAAAAAGATATAATAATTAGTCTCGGGATCTTTACTAATTACCGATTTCCGCTATCCCGTATATTTCTAGCTTCCTAAGCCTCGTACTCTCTATAGTCTCTAAATAGCTTCTTTAGTTAATTTCTAATCGCGGGCCGGCTATAGAAAAGTCGTTTAGTAAAAAAGCTATTTAGGGTAATAATAAAAGGCTAATTACTTAAGTAGTTCTATTAATTAACGTAGTTTAATATAGTAAACATCGACTTCTCATAAGTAATAAAGGGCTATAATTACTTAATTCCGTACGGTATTTAAGAATTACCTCCTTTTTTATCTACTTTTATAAAGTTAATTAATACGAATCTCCTATCCCGTACGGTATTAAGAGGTCGTCTCTTTTATATATCGAAATACCTTACCGATCTACGATAGTAGAATTTAATTACTAATTAGTATTAAGATCCTTATTATAGGGTAGTTAGTTCGAACCGTAGTTAATAAAGAGATTAATTAAACTATATAAATATCTGCGTAGGTATAAAAAGGAGGTTCTAACCGTAGGTTAGGCTAGCTACGATAATCGTAAATAGGGCCCCCTAATTAGCCCCTGCGCAGTCGGCTGTATGCCGCGGTCGAATTGGACTTCCAATCCGACACTAATGCCACAGGCAGCCTTGGAGTGAGGCACTGAGGGAGTGACGTGAGGCTTGTGAGGCTACACCGAGACAACAGAGATGTGTCCTTAGGGTTGCACACTGATCTCACGGGCACATCCCTCTGGATCGTGGCAAACGACCCAATTGGCCTGCCTTGCACAAGTCTCACTTTACAACTGCTATAAGTAGGATTGGCCATCCAGGAGGGTGTGTCAGCTGCACCTCTTCAAATCCTCCCTTGAGCTCCATGCATAGTAAGGCTCTCAAGCCACAATTTGGCTTCCCTCCCAAACATTCATAAAAGCTTCGCTGACTGGTTTTTTGAATAGAGAACTCAACATCTACAATCCAGAACCGACGAATTGTGAAACTTGTTTCTGAGCACTCCCAACACAATGGGCATCGCAACGCCAGGTAGACTGGCCATCTTGGCTATATTTCTCACCTTTCAGATCGTCTATCTAGGCATCGAATCTTCCTTCCATTTCTTCTTTCACAAAAAGATGACCCATCAATCGCTTCTACTCTTCCAGTACTTGATCGCACCCATCTCTGTCGGCATTTTTGGGGTAATTACTATCCCAATTATTTTCGATCTCGAAAAGGGCTTTGGAAAAGACACCTTTACAAAACCGTCTTGCCGAGCTGAGATTGATGCCGATATAGGAGGGTATGGCATCCGCATAGCTGTCTGGGCACAAGAATTCGTCATCTTCTTCATTGCCTTGGCTGGCACATTCCACTCAAAGGTCACTGGTGCAAAGGAAATCGGCGCTGGCCTTATCATCACACACTTCTCGTTGGCTATTGCTGTACTTGTTCAACTGATCCAAAGTGAGAAAGAGCGCAGCATGCTCACCCCGGCGAGTGCAATCCTAGGTGCCATGGTTCTCGACTCGCAGAACATGGCTCTTTCGATCATCCTCATCAACAAACAGACTCTCGCATCCAGGTGGCAAGTCGGCATAGTAATCTTCTGCCAGGCCATGAGTATGGTGCTCATACCCATATTAGTTTGTCACGTAACAGGGATAGTAATCGCACCTCACGAAGTGCCCGTCACGTGCTGAATCACGTATCTATTTTAGATATTATATATATAGACCTTTTCTTTTTATTTATTTCTATTTTAATAATTAAGCTACTTTTACTATACTCTATATGCTTATTATTATATATTATAACTTATAATAATTATAAGCTTAGTTCTTAGTTAAGACTTTATATTATAATAACGTATTTATTAATACGATTCTTACGATCTTTTTAAAATAACTAACTTATTAATACCTATTTTAGCCTAAGTTAAATTAACTAATTATAATAGTTAAATTAAATAGTTTAATATACTTCGTATTATAAATAAGGGTATTAGGGTTTAGAAATACGTCGACTTAGACGCTCTAAATTTTAACGTATTTTTTAACCCCTTTATAGCGCTTATTTTACTTTTTAAATTTAAATAATTAGTTATAATTTATAATAAAAAAGAACTATAAACTTATTAAGCTTATTATAAAGCGTTTAAGAACGACTAAAGAAATTAAAAAATCTTTTATTAATAGTTTCTAGATATAACTCTTAGTACGAACTTTTTAACTTTTTTAAATATAAATAACTTATAAAACTAAACCGGGTTTCTTTTTATAAAGCTAGCTATATTACTTATTTTATATAAATAAATCTATTTTTATACCGTACTTATAAAAAAGATTTATATATTTAAAAATATTTAGAAATAATAAGAGCTTAATACTAAATATAAATAATTTATAGTTTATAAACGTAATATTATTAATATATATATTAAAGTCCTCGCTTAGTAATTAGTAAAATTAGTTAATACTATATTATATAAATATATATTTTAAAAAGCTATTAAAAACGGTACTAAGTTTAGTATATAGCGAATCTTTAGATATTTAAAATAAGAATTTATGCCCCCCGAACTAGTAATAAGGAATACGGTTTAAGAGGAATATTAATAAGTCCTTAATAGAGTAAGGACTAGAATTAACCCTTAATACTAATATAAAAAGTGGTAATCTGCTTATTTCTAAGCTAAAATATATAATATTTTAGAAATTAATAAAGAGATTATTATACTTAACTTTTTAATTATAATTAAGTTTAAACTTAACCCTATATAGAGCTAATATATATATAAGACTTTTAATAAATTAATAGCTTTTAGAACGTATATAAAGACCTTTAAAGAGATTATATATATATTTAGCTTAATAACTTAAGACGTATATACTAAACGATTTTTAAATTAAAAAGGGGCTTATTTTATTTTTACTAAATACTCTAACTTAGTTAATAATATAAATAATAAAAGTAATATTATATACTTTTATAATTACGTATACTTATAGCGCTTTATAATATATTAAAAATTAAAATAAGTATTTATAAGCTAAAACGCTGATAAGTTATTAATATGAATATTAAAGAGCTATATAAAAAAAGTCCTTATTATTATTAAATTAAGTAAATAAAAATTACTTTATAATAAGCTTAAAAAAGCTAATTAGTTAAGGAATAATAAAACCCCTAAAAAACCTAGGTTTTTAAAAAAATCTTCTAATTAACTTATAACGAGCTTATTAATAAACTGAAATAAGGGCTACGTAGTTACTATATTTATAAAGAGTTAGGACTTAGAAATAAACGTAATTTTTAGTACTCTTATAAATAATACTTATTTCTTTTTTTAAAATATAATAATAAATAGTTATAAAGTAATATATTTAGTTAATAATAAGAGCCTATTTAAACCTAAGAGTTATATATTATTAAATAATAAAAACTATATTAAATTAGGAATTACTATACTACTTATTATCATACGTAGTACTTATATTATAAAGGGCGTTTTAAACGGACTTAAGAAAAAGAGAACTTATAATTTAAAGCTCTAAAACGTCGCTTATATTAAGGGATTTTATATTAATATAATCTTAAAAACTTTATTGAATAAAAGCGTATTCTAATACTACAGTTTAAATTATATTTTATAATAAGGAACGCTTGATAAAAGTACTATTACAAAGTAGCTTATTTAAAAAAATAATCTAGTTTTCTTTAAATATAAGCTCCTCTAATCTTATCCTTTTTTTATAAACTTTAAGTATATTTTATAAAACTTAGTTAGTATTATATTACTAATTAGCTATAGAAAATTCCGTTATTTATATTAATATACTTATAAGAAGTTTAATAGTGCGCTTTTTTAGTATTTTAAAATAGGTTATTTTAGACCTAATACTCTTTATTAATTGTTATATAAAACTCGAGGTATACGTATTAAACCTCTATTATAAATTAAGTATAAAATATATATATTATCTAAAATTAAAATAGTAATTTTAAAGTAACTAACCTTAAAAAAAGCCTCACGGCTATAATACTATATATACTAAAATCTCTTTTATTTTAAACTATTTCTTAATAAATAATAATATATATTTATAGCTTTTAATAAATATAATAAATAGCTTAGGGGGTTCTCTTTAAAAATTAAAATAAAAAAAGAAGTGCTTTTCGTACTATAGAGCCTCGAAGTAGTAATTCGTTATTAAAAAGGGACTCTAATCTACTTTTTTAAAAATAATAATAAGACCGCTCTCTTAATTATAAACGTTAAATATATATATAAGACGTAGTATAATAAGCTAGGAATTAGAATAGAACTTCTACTTTTATATATAAAAGAACTTATAAGTAATACTAAAAAAGTAAGTTAACTCGTAATTACTAAAACTTATAAGATACGCCTTTTTATAAACTTTTTTATAAATTTATAAAATAAAATAATACTAGCGGTAATCTTTATTTATAATATTACTTTATAAGAAGTTAATAAAAGAGATTTACTTATTATAATAAAAATTAACTAATAAAAGTAGTATTAATATTAATAGTAAACGGGTTATTAAGTACGGGATTCTAAACTAATTACTCTATATTTTAATAGCTTTTATATATATAGTTACTAAATATACCCTTTTTATAAAGATTATAAGAGGGGTATATATTAAAAAGAGTTTAAAGTATTTTTTTATAAGTATATAAAATACTTAGTTAAATATATATTAAAAACGTATAACTTATATAAAGTTTAAGTACTTATACTCGAGTAAGTATTTATTATAAAAAATATTAAGTTTAATAAAGAAGTTTTTTATAATCCTATATATAAAGAATAAGCTATTATAAATAAGTAAGTAAATTTAATAATCTAAGAAATATAAGAACTCTTTAATACTAATAATAAGTTAGTTTAAGTACTTAGGGAAATAGATCTAAGCTTTAGGAATACTAATACTTAAAATAATTTTATAATTAAGGATAGTATTATTATTAAATTTTTCATTATTTAGGATACTAAGTAATTAATAAATATACTTTAGGGTGCGGTTAATAAGGCTAAAGAGGCTAATATAGTTTTATTATTATTATTAATTCTTAAAATAACCCCCTTATATAAGCTTAGGGGTAGGTGTAAAAAAGGGGATATAATAACTAAGTTATAAATAGCTCTACGTAGTTTATAATCCTCTTTATAAATACTTATATATATTATAAAAGTTCTTAAGTTTTTAATTCTTAACGGCTCTTAATAAAACGTTAAAATACGTAATAAACGAGGTACTAATCGTAAGAAAATAATTCTTAATACTGAAATTAACGTTAATAAAGAACCCTTATAATAAACCTCTATTATTATATAAAAATAGAGCTTATAAAAACTATTTTATTAAGTACTAAGTAAAGCTCTATTAGGTCCTAAATATTTAAACCGGGCTTATAAACCTCTATAACGCTTTAATAATAATATTTTTATAACGCTTTTATATTTAAATATAAAAAATAATAATTATTATAACCGTTTTAAAATTACTTTTTCTTTATTTTTATACTTAATTAGTAAAAAGCTATAAAAAAAGTAATATAAAATATATAATACTTTATTAAGTAATAAAAGGAGTAGTTTATAAAACCTACTTCTCTCTAATAGAGCAATCCGCCGGGGCCGTACTATATATTACGTATTAAAGAAAACTAAGTATAATACGCTCTATACCTAATTACTAACTAAAATAGCTCCTAACTTTTTATTACTTACTTATAGAGTAAGCTTTACTTATTTTAACGCATATAGGACCTCTTAGTACTAGCTTATATAAGTAGCTAGGTTTAGTATAATTTATTCTTTTACATAAGTATTATTATTACTTAGGGGGTCCTATAAGAGCTATTTAAGGCACTAGCTTATTACCCTAACCCTATATACCTCTAGCCCGTTTATTATAATTATTATAACTAAGCTAGCGTTAATATACTAAATCTTAATATTTATATTAGCCCGGCTATTTATAGCGTTCGTACTATTACTTAGTTAAATTCCGTACTATTAAAAAGTACTTTACTAATCCTCGGGCGTACTTATATTAGTTATAATAGCTATAGTATTGAGCTAGCCGAGGGTACCTAGCTTAAGAGGGGTAGACTTATTAACGGGTATCTTTAGCCCACTAATTACTAATTATATACTAAGAATAGAGTAGGTTCTTATTAAAGTAGTATTTTAACTAGCTAACTTCTTAACTAGTTATCTAACTAGCTATCTAAGTAGTAGTTTATATATTAATAAGTTTATTTAGTAGATTTATTTAGTAGATTTGTTTAGTAGATTTGTTTAATAAATTTATTTAGTAAATTTATTTAGTAAATTTATTTAGTAAACTTATTTAGTTTAAATAGAGAGTAGCTTTAGGTAATATTAAAAGTAATAAGGATAAAAAGAATTTTTACGAGCTTTAGTATAAGTAGTAAATATTAGCTTATTTAGCCCTTTTTTTTTTAAAAACCTTTACGTTACTATTAAAGTTTAGAACCTTTATAGTTAAGGGCCGCCTCTAATTATTACGGCCGACTATTATAGCTAATTATTATAACTAACCTCTATTATTAACTTTTTTAACTAGCGCTATTGCGTAACGAAAAGGGTAGCTCACTTATCTTAAATTAAATAGCGGTTTTTATATTAAAAGTATTATATTACGTTAAGCGCGTACTTAGGATATATTATACGTATTATATAGTTAAAAAGTATACTATATTATATAATTTCTTTTAAAAGCGTAATCCCGTTAAGGTCGATCTTTTATACTTATAAAGCTAGAAAAAAACTACTATATAAGACCTACTTAAAGCGCTCTAAAAGAGTTTAAAAACTACGACTTATTAAAGTTAATTTCTAAAGCTTACTAAAGAAGTTTAATAATATTAAATATCTCTTATTATAATTATAAAAACTACTTAGGGATATTATAAATATAAAAATAAAAAAGCTAAGGAATATTAATATATAAAAAGAGGTTAACTATAATCCTAAATAAGGGATCTTATTTTTATTAAAATAAGTATATATTTATAAATACGACGTTAATAACGAGGTTAGCGAAATAAAAGTACGTATATATATAAAAGGGGATATATAACTACTTAACCCCTTATAAAATACGTATATTTCGACGCTCGTAATAAAGGCCTTTAAGCTTATAATAATAATAACTATTTAATTCCACTTTAAAATAGATTAGTATAATACTATTAACGTATTCCTTAACGCACTTCTTAAGAGCAAAAAGCTAATAATTATTAAACTTTTAAAAAAATATAAAGTTATTAATAAAATAAATAAACTCTAATACGCTTTATATAACCTCTAAGACTTATTAATTCTTTAGTTCTAAACTTTTATTTTTATGTTTTATAATATAAATATAATATATAGCTACGAGGAGATTTATATTTACTAAACTATAAATAAAAAAATAATATTAGTATTTTATATTAATAACTTTATTATTTTATATTATTAAAATAACTAAAAAGTAGCTTAAGGGATCGTTAATAATATAAAAAAATATATTAACTTTAAAGAGAATAGACCGATTAATTACTTCCTCGGAGTACGGATTTTATAAAACTATACTACTTATAAAGTTTACCTTATTTATAACGTATATATTAAGTAAGTTACTAAGCGCTTTGACTTTATAAATTTATTATATTCAACTACCCCTCTTTTTTAAACAGAGTTTAAACTAAATAAGGGGTAAGTAATAAAAAAGGAAATAAAAAGTTATTAAGAGAAGGTTAGGAGTATATTTTATATAACTATTATAATTAGACTAGACGTTACTTTTACTTATTTATAATTAATACGGTTCTTAATTAACCTAAACGTAACTTATATTAAAATAATTAATTATTATATTTAATATCTCTATATAATAAAATATTTTACGTTTTATTATAATAATATACTAAGTACGTAATTATTACTTTTAATTAGAAGTACTAACTTCGTAAATAATAAAATAATATAATAATTATCTTAAGAATATAGAATATTCCTTTTTAATAACCTAATTTAATAAAAATTAATATACTAAGCGATAGTTACGACGTTAATTACTAAAGCTAAGCTTTTTTATTTTAAAAAAACTATAAAAAAGACTATAGTTCTAAAGCGCTTTTTTAAAAATATTACCTTTAACTTAGAAAAAATATAGTTAGTTAACTATAATAATTAATAAATAATTCGACTTATTATAAAAAAAAGAGAAAGAATAGCTACTTAACTTTACTATATTAATATATAAAATATATAGTTAAAATAAGAATACGCTAAAAGTAGCTTCGAAGTTACTTATATATTAATAAAAAATATATTAATAAATAAACTTATTAAAAACCTTTTATAAACTAAGTTTGAATATTTTTATATACTCCTTAACTTTTATAATATATAAAAAACAATCATAAATAACTAAAATAGTTAAGAATAATTAATTTAGGCTATATTTAAAAAAACTTAATATTTAAAAATAATTAATAAACGGAACTTAGAGTATAGCCCAGAGGCTTAAAATAAATAAAATAAAAACCTTTTATAACTTAAAAACCTAAATTCTTAAAATAACCTTATTTTATAGGGTATATATATATAAAAATAAAACCTAAGCTTATATTTACTATTTAAATTCTTAGTTTATAAAGTACGTAATTATTAAGAATATAGCGTTATTAAAAAAGAGGGTTAGTATATATATTAAGAAACGTACTTTATATACCTCGAAGTTTATAAAATTAAGAATAATAGAGGTAGCGGGGGGTATAAGAATTAAAATAATTATTAAGTTAATAACTTAGGGTATAAAAGCGGGTAGTATAATAAGAAATTAGTTATAAATAATTATAATAAGTATAAGAGAGGACTAAGAATATATTAAAAAAAAGTCCTTTATATAAAAGCTAATATAGTTTTTATATATTCTTTAATTATTATATATCTAGCGGATAATATTATAAAACTTAATAATATTTTATTAAAATTATAGTTAGAAATACGCTTTTTAATAATAAAAAAAGATAGTATATTTATAAAAAAGGGAGCGTTATTTATAATAACCTTAGTAAAAGCTTAGGCTATTAGCTATAAAACGATTAATATATTAATATACCCCTTAGTTAAATAGTTATTAAAATAGTACGTAT
Organism: Colletotrichum lupini; assembly: GCF_023278565.1. Lineage (NCBI taxonomy): Eukaryota > Fungi > Ascomycota > Sordariomycetes > Glomerellales > Glomerellaceae > Colletotrichum > Colletotrichum lupini. Next base: position 3,727,367 of record NC_064673.1, on the reverse strand, counting down.
AACGGCTATTATTTTTTATAAAATAATAATTATTATTTTTAAAATCGGTATATTAAAGAGCTATTTTAAAATAGAGTAAGTATTAAACCTCCCGTTTTTTAAAAACCTCTTTTTTAAACTTTTTAAGGACTAAGTATATATTAAATAGGCCTAAAATAATAAAAAGAACTATATTTATTATAAAAAGTACTTTAGCTTTTTAATATTCTCTTTTACTTTTTCTTACTTTTTTAAAAAGAGCTAGCTTTATATTTTTTAAACTTTAAAATAATATTAAATATAAATTTTTAAAATAATAAGTATATAATATACCCCTTTTAGAGGGCTTATTATTTAAACTAGTTTTATTTCTATTTTTAAGTTTTAAAAAGGGGATAAATAAAAGCTCGTTAGAGCTTTTATTATTATTATTTACTTTATTATTACCCTTATTATAATTATTAAAAAGAGCTTTAAACTTAATAAAGTTCTTAATATCTTAATTAATAGTTTTAATATCCTCTTAGTTAAGGAAAAAGAGCTTAGTAACTAGGCCTTAATAAGTAAATAAGAGGTTATAAAAGAGGGTAACGACTTAAAAAGGCTCGTTAATATTATTACCTATTTAAACTCTTAATAAATTATATAATACGTATATAAAAAGTATTATAAAAATTATATAAAACTTATTATTACTTTTAGATATATTAAATATTTATATTTAAAATAAAATTAGTAAACGATTTAATAATATAAGTGCGCGCGCGTAGTAAACGGGGGTATTTATAATAATTACGAGAGGTTAAAAAAAAGATAATAGCTAAGTAATATTATAAGAATTTAGATATATATAAAGTAGCTAAGTAGCCTCGCCCTTAGTAATTTATATACTAAAAATAATAAAATACGCGCTATTTTAAGTTAGGATTCTATTTATTTTAAATAAAGGGATATATTTATAATAAACGTAGTTTAAAAAATACGCATCCCTTACGCTTATTTTTCTTTTATTTATATTTAACTAAATTAAGCCTTTATAAAGGTATTTAAAAATTCTATTTTAGGTATAATAGCTCCTTAATAATAGTAATTAGGGGGTATATTACGTAATAGAAATAGTAATTATACTTTACGAAGTACCCGTTACGTATTAAATTACGTATCTATCTTAGATACTATATATATAGACCTTTTCCTTTTATTTATTTCTATTTTAATAATTAAGCTACTTTTACTATACTCCGTATGCCCATTGCTGCGTGCTATAACTCGTGATATAGTTCGAGGATTCCTTGGTACACTATCCGATACGCACCTAACTCTGGATGACAACTGTGGATCTATCCAAGTGTTTTAGTGGGGAAAGCTACGGAACTTCTCCTACAATAAAAACCCGTCAATCGATTTCAAGAAAGACGAACCAAGCGTGTTCTGGTTATACTACATATTCAGATGTGTTGTCTACGTTCAGAGCAGCTTTCATGCGCTCATGAATACACAGATCTTTCACAAAGCCGAGAAGAACCCAAGGGACACTCTCAAGGGCATAACGCACCCATCTTTGGGCGAAGACCACAACGAGGTGTCGACTTGGCGAGGCAGACTTCGAGCTTGGCTTGGAGCACACTCGCAGGACATGAAATATGCCCTATACCCAACAACGGTATCGCTCATGTACATCGTTTACGGACTCTTCATGGTTGCTGCAATGGCCGCAGCAGAGATATCGATCGGAGACAAAAAAGGCGTATTCAAACTAGAAGGCGGTCGAGCACTATCTGTTGGCCAGATCGTAGCGATTGTTGTCGCTGCTATAACAATTGCCCGTGGACTGTGGCTGTTCTTCATGTTGTTCATGGAGGATGGAGAGATTAGGAACATTAAAAAAGGATTCAGATGGCCACTACACCTCCAGTTTAAGAACTGAGAGCATCTGAGGACGTGTTTGTGAGATCAGGATCAGCCGCTTGAAGTCTGAAGGACCATAGCATCGGTGGAGAGGGATGATTGCTACAAAGGGCCTAATGGTAATATTAATGGAAGATGACGAGACGCTCTTTCTTGTTGCTCGGCTAGAAATGGCTGACTAGGGGCTTGATTTGTTGCGGCATAGTTTCCATATGCCCACTTCGTGGGCTGTCCGTGCTTTCATGCTAGACTCAGCCATAATAGCGAATAGCAGGAGCAGGGCCGATTGGTAGTTGACGAGAAATTGCACGTAAAATGTGGGGGGCTTGGTCGTGTGAACTGTGTTGTGTGTCAATCGAAGAAAAAGGGCTACTGCCGTTACTGTCGGAGGAGTAGTCGAGAATTGCACTTAGGTCTCGATAGTAGGTAAGGTACGGAGAAGATCCCGTAAGGATAAGGCACTTGAACTTGAAGATCTCCGTGCCGATGTATGGGAGGGCCCACTTCCGGCCGAGTTCGCGGGCCCGAGTGACACTTGCAGGCTGTTGAGCCACATCACGTGGTCGGACGAGCATCGGCCTAGGCTCAGCCACCCATTTCTAAGCGGAAGATTCGAGAAGGTAATGACAGCCGCAAGTCCCGGGCGAAGGTGGGGTCGGCGGAGAAAGCGACCCTTGGAATCCACGTCCAACCCATCGGCGCGGGTTGGCGGGGGTCCCGCGTTCAACGTCCACTGGAGTGGTGACAGCAGCGACCAAGTACTGCAGCAGCAGCAGCAACGTCGGAGGGTGCTGAATCTTCGACTGGCACACCATATTGACGCCCCGAGGCTGAGCTGCAGCAGCCGGTGTGCCCAACGGCTTCTCCTCCACACCATTCACCGAGCCGGATACCTGTCTCCTCATCACCGAACCAATTTCCCTGAATGCAGTCCGTACGCCTCAGTACGCATTGAAGGTCACCCTCCTTGGCTTCTGCGCAGCCTTCTGTCTCGGTGTTCTGAGCCTCGACAGACAACTCTTGGGCTGATTTCTACTTGAACGGCGAGACTCGCCAAGGTTGCACCGTTGCATTCGGCGTCTACTTTGCATCTTTATAATACGACTGAATACCTGTTCTTCCAGCCCGCCGCTGAACCGTCTCCTCCGCTTACTAGTTCCAATCCTTCAATATTGGACTGGGACTGTACCCTCCGAACCACAACTACACATTGCAAAGGGAACAGCAGCATAATGTCGAGGTCAATACAGCTCAAGGAAGAAGGCAATCGCCACTTCCAGCAGGGCGACTATGCTGGCGCGGAGGCCCTGTATTCCAAGGCGTAAGCTTCACCTAAACGAATCCAGAGCCAGCCCCAGCCTGATCCACCTGCTATGTATTCCAGACAGCTAGACATGGCAATCCTATCGACTGAGAAGCTAATTCTTGGCCTATTATAGCATCATTGCCGACCCGAAGAACCCCGCTCTATACACCAACCGCGCAATGGCACGCCTCAAGCTCGAGATATGGGATTCGGTTGTGTCCGACTGTGAATCGTGTCTCGGACTTACAACCGACAACCTCAAGGCCCACTACTACCTCTCCCAAGCCCAGCTCGCCCTCAAGGACTACGATTCGGCCCTCACGAATGCACAAAAGGCCCACCAGCTTTGCGTACAGACCGGCGATAAGTCACTGGCGGCCATCACCGCTCAAGTGTTGCGCGCGAAGAAGGATAGATGGGATTGGATGGAGAAGCGGCGAACACGGGAAGCACGACACCTCGAAAACGAAGTCATTGAGCTGATGGAGAAAGAACGTGAACAAGCCCTTACGAACGCAATGGACGACGGGGAAAAGAGAGAGATTGAGGCTGAATGGGAGCAAAAGATCGAGATACTGAGAAGCACCTTTGAGAAGAGTCGCTCTGCCGAGGAGAAGAGACGTGAGGTTCCGGAGTGGGCCATCGATGACATCAGCTTCGGCATTATGGTCGATCCTGTACTGGTGAGTCAGTCTACTTGCTGCTTGCTTGCTGCCTCCTAACACGCTCACAGACAAAGACTGGAAAGTCTTACGAGAGGGCATCAATCATGGAACATCTCCGTCGTCACCCCAGCGATCCCCTCACACGCGAGCCCCTACTGCCATCCGAGTTGAGGCCTAATCTTGGCCTGAGACAAGCCTGTGAAGAGTTCCTCGAGGAGAATGGCTGGGCAGTGGACTGGTAGTCTCACGGAGTTGAGCTTGCAAATATGATGGCGGCACCCTCTGATTTCAATCAATTGCATAGCACGGCGTTCATGGTCTCGTTGGGCGCGAAGAATACCGAGTTGAACACGACTTCACAATCGCTACTCAGCGACTATAGACCTCGGGGAAGCTTTTCTCAGGAGCTCCATCAATACATACACAACCCCAGTCCCAAAGTCTAGGAGGGAACAAGAATGCAACCTGGCTTAGATGCTGTGATCATTTGTAGATAGACTAGCATTAACGCATCACAGCACCTGAAAGCAGTTTCTGACGGAGCTCTGGCTGCTAGGATGTTGATGGTATTCCTCTTACGGGCCACTCAACCCTGAAAGCTGCAACAGACACGACTAGCATGAAATCTTTGGACTAGCCTTGAATTGCGTCAAGGTTAAGAGTAGTGCTCCCTAGCCTCGTCCGTCACTACAATCAGTCAACGGCAATCTAGCTGCGTTGATTGACTGCTACATGCATTCAAGGCTTGAATTGAAAGCCCCTCTGTGGAAATTACTCACTCTTTAGGTTTGACGAGACAATAATCCCGCTCTCAAGGTTGGACTTCTGTCGTGTAAAACGACTGTACTGGGGGTGATGCAGCGGTCAAGTTGCATTCCTCCACATCAATCAAGCTCGTAGGCCGTTATTACGAAAAGCAAGATATCCCGATATAGAGGTAGGCATGTGAGAGCATGGCGCTGGATAAGCACGCCCGTTTTGCCAATTGTGTGAATCATCGTGAGGCTTCCGGGTCGAACACGGGTGTGTTCTTGGGGAGGGGGGAGAGAAGTATTTCATGGGGCGCTACAGATGCGATGTCTATCTTCTCGACCACAGCCAGCCTTCTCTTTTGATTGACTCCACAGACCCTTCTTTTTCTCTATCTTGTCTCATAGTGCTAGAGTAGAATTGGATGGAGTCAACATCTTGAAAACAGAAGTTTTGCCAAGACTGAGCGAGACTCTGGCTTCTTCTGACCTCGCTCATCCAATTAGAGCACCAAAAGACTGGCCGTCTCGATTTGGCATCAGGCGATGCAGTCTTCCGCCCACGGCCTGTTGCCGTCCAATAAGATACACAAGTGACAGTAGCCACCAGACCTTTCCTGCGTATTTCCTGGGTTACGGAAGTGGCCTAAGCCGCCAAGGTTGGGAGACAATCACACCAGGCTGTGCGGGTGCTTTTCCCGTCCAACATGTTCTTGAAATCTGTTTTCGAAACCACATTGATCTAGACCAGAGTAGAACATTGACACGTACCGCGACTGCTACTTTGATTTGAGATTGTAGCCAGCCAACCAGCGATAACTTCCTTCACCATATTGAAACAGACTCTTTATTTGTGTCAGCCATGCCACCTCTACCCATAATCCCGACATCTAATCGATTTGGCGTTTCATCCAAGAACGAGCATCGCACAACGCAACCGACAACATTGTCTCGATCCGTGAGCCAACATGATACTGCTATGGTTACCAACACAAACGTACACGAGGGCAATGATCATAATTCGGAGTGGGTAAAAGTCGAGAACAAACCGGAAAATGACTTGAATCCTGAATATGTGGGATGCATCTTGAAGCCCTCCGAAGCATTGCCGAAGGGATTCATTGAAGGCCCACCCCAGCGAGCCTATGGCCATTTCTTCGTCATCAGCGAAGTTTCAGGCACTGGAGATCTCAAGATATGCATGGTAGGTCGAACCCGGCCAAGTGAGGACACAGGACTTACACTAAGTTCCATGGCCTGAGATCACCTCAAATTGTAAGGCCAAACAGAAGAAAATGCGAATCAGAGGGAGCGAGGAAGAACGCCCCGAGTCTGCGGAAGAGCTTGTGATGGAAGGCACTTGTCCTCTTCAAGTCAGGTCTTGGCTCAAAGTTGGAGAACGATATGGAATAAGCGCTTTGAGGTGGGCTAATTGCGCCGAAGATCTTCTCGTAGCGGGATGCCGATTGTCTGTCAAGTCGATGAAGAAAGTCAGGCGGGCCGATATCAACTAACATGCCCCTGCTCAAGGAGTCAATGAATTGGGTTTAATCGTTCTGGTTGGTTAAAGTATAGAATATGCTTCCATCGTTCTTGCCTGACCCAAGATCCATCGTCTAAGCTTGCTCAGAACTACATGGTTATCTTGATTCTTAGCTACACTTGAAGCCTATTCAGTTTGTTAAATACAGCGCTTGAATGTCGGCCATCAGTGCAGGAGGTTCACCACAAATCAAGCTACGTAAATATTTGTTGAATTTGAGCTCATCTTCTCGTAATGAAATCATGTCATCGTAAAAGAGATCTACATGTTGTTCCAATGTCATCGGATAGTGCGAGGTGAGACACACAAGCCAGATTTATGACTTGAGAGGAGGAACAAGTTTGCTCAAGAGAATCACCTCGAGGCTGGTTCATAAAACCTGTGGTTTTGTATCGACATAAAAGAGCTAAATCTTGCTAAATGCTATTTTGGGTTGCATGTACATGGGCCGGGGTAAACTGAATTCCGCCCCTTGAAAATAAGCGTGCTTCATGATCATCATTCCCTCTATGCGGTCTTGCCCTTGATGATGTCGGCAGCCTAAAATCAGAATTATTAGCGGACGATCTCAGGTACGGCACAGAAGCGCTTAATGATGTTAATTAGAGCTTACCTTCTCAGCAACAGCATAGACTGTAGTCATAATGTGAGTGGCAGGAACAAGAGGCATGATGCTGGCGTCAACAACGCGGAGTCCGCTGATGCCATAGACCTTCAGGCTGGCATCAACGACACCACCCTCCTCTCTTGCGCCCAACTTGCAGGTACCAACGGGATGGAATAAAGTACCACTCTGTTGGCGAACGAAGTCGGTGATGGCAGCGTCAGTGGTAACGTTAGCGCCAGGAACGACCTCGAAGGGCTGAAGGGGCTTGACGGCTTCGGTGCCGGCGATGGTGCGAGCGAACTTGACACCCTCGACCAAGAAAGAAACATCGAGGGGGTTCTTTAGGAACGCGGAGTCGGCGGTGGGAGCATCGAAAGTGCTGGAGGAAGCAGCCTTGAGGGAGCCACGGGAGTAGGGGTGCTGAAGACCGAGAACAACAACACCATCGGCCCAAATCAACTCGAGGAGTGCAGAGTCGGTGGCGGTGAGACGTTCGTTGAGGACCTTCTGTTGTGCCTGGTATCCCTTGACCACCTCAGCGGGGGCGCCTGAAGGCAAGAAAGTGGTTCCATCCTGGGCGGACGCCTCGGAGCTGAGGGTATCGACAGCCTTGGAGTATGTCGAGAGCGGGAGGAAAGTGAGGAAGTCGCCGGTGGGAGAGCTGAGAGGGCCGTTCTTCTGGCTGTCGTACTGGGCTCTAGCCTCGGCGGCGAAGGTGGCGTTGCTTTGGAGCAGAGAGCCGACGGGCAGAGTGGTGTTAACTAGGGTTTTCAAGTCAGCTGGCGTCAGGACAATCTCAGATTAGAAGTTTCATACTGGTGTTAACAACAGTCAGCATCACGTGGTCGTGGAGGTTCTGGCCGACGGCGGGGAGATCGACAACAGTAGGGACGTTGATGCTGGTGTGCAGAGCCGGGTCGCCAATGCCGGAAACCTGAAGAATCTGGGGCGAGTGCAGAGCTCCAGCAGCCAGGATAACTTCCTTGGCAGCAGTGGCAGTCTGCGCCTGAGCGCCCTTGCTGGCGGCAAACTGAACACAACATTAGCTGGATGATATCATTTGAAAGGCTGAGCAGCCTTAACTCACCTCAACGCCCGTAGCCTTGATGGCATCCCCTGACCCGCTGGTGACAACCTTGGTAACCTGGCGTCCGGTGAGAAGGTGGAGGTTCTTGCGTCCAGTGAAGTTATCGTAGTAAGCCTCTCTGGCGGAGGAGCGAGTGGAGGAAGTCGGGTCCTGGTTGTGAGGGCAGAAGTAACCTCCAATTGGGCTACCGTTGGCCTGGTCCTTCGCAACGGTGATTCCAAGCTCCTTAACAGCGTCGATCATGAACTCTATTTAGGAGGTTAGATCGTGTCCCTAGACATTACGATGGTTTTGAGTAGGAGAGACGCAACTAGTTGTAGGCCAGAAGAAAGGCGAGTAGGTGACCTGCATCAACCCATCGGTGCCGTGAGCAGCATCATCAACCTGGACGCCCCACTCAGAGACGATGTCGGCCTTCGGGGGTGTGAACTTCTCGTTCTGTAGGGTGAAATAGAGTTAGATTACCGACACGATTTACCTTCACGATTTTCACTAGGGGACACAAGCACTTACCTTCTTGAAATAAGGAAGCAAAGAATCCCAGTTCCATCCTGTGGCTCCGAGGCTTTTCCAACGATCGTAATCAGACTTTGAGCCCCGGTCGAATACCATGCGGTTAAGCTTAGTTGAACCTCCAACAACTCTTCCCTGGGGAATCGAGACAGACCGGCCTCCAAGGGCGTCGTTTGCGGCGTAGGTCGTGTTCCAGTCGTACTTGGTTCCAACGGCGCCGCCAGTCAATCCAGGGATCTTAACGTAATCCTCGCCCGCGTCACTAGAAGTCATACGTCAGAACATGAAAATTTTGTTGGTCCATTTGGGCAATCTCACAGATCACCAGCCTCGATAACAAGAACAGTTACGGCTATGCCAAGTCAGTTATTGATTCGTTGATTGACGCTTTAGAGTGTTCTGCCACTTACCAGGGTCTTCCGAAAGGCGGTTAGCAACAGTAAGTCCACTGGCACCGGCGCCAACAACGATGTAGTCGTAGCTCGGCAGCAAATTTGTGTCGTTCTGTCGCTTGAGACAGACTGAAGGAGAGGACGGACGAGCAAGCGCTCCGAGGAGCGGCATTGCTGCCACAGCCACAGCCATCTTCACGACGTACGCCATGGTGACTAGTGTCTGAGTGGGACTTTAAGAGCAAAGGAACGAGTGTTTGTGCGTATGTACAAAGGTGTAACGAGTGAGTAGAGACGCAAGATGTTGCAGAATTGTATCTCGACTCGGGACGACCCGATATATGATTTAACATGCCCCTAAAGATGGGACTACTTCGTCTGATAATGACCCTCCAAGACTTCGAATTTGCCTGCTATTGATGCTGCCGGTCTTACCTGCCGATTGTGAACTCTCTTCCCCACAACGGTCAGGGGAAACAAGGCAGCCGAGAGACAAGCGCTGCTCGCGTTAAACGACGACATATTGGCCCAGACCGAATAACACCTACGGATCCGTACTTGCTCCAGTAGAATGGACAAAAGAAAGACAAGGGGTTACGGGAAGAGCATCAGGGGAAAGGAGGGGGGCAAGGGCAGGGTCGGATAAATGCACACAACATCCCTGGCTCTATCTGAGCTGTCTTGGGTGGCGCAATATCTGCAGCGTGTTAGCGATTGCTTGCTCAGCAACAACAGCTGTAACTGCCACACGTGGTTGACAGGCCAAGTGGAGTAGAACCGGTTTCTGGGACAGGTCATCCGGAGATTGCAGCTAGGAAGCGGTTGCGAGAAATGTGCCGATGCATGGTTACTGAATCATTTAAGGTTCATACTGGTCGAAACGTCGAACAAAAGCGTCGATTTGGCCCCGCGCGGTAGCTCGTCTAGTCACGCTGACCAACATTCTCAGCTGAGCTCAAAGGCGACGATACAGTCTTTTAGGGTTGATTGAGCCAAGAGGCTGTAAAGTGACCCTCGGTTGTCTCGTAAGGTCTTGATGTACGCTGCAGTAGCCCATGGCGATCGGGGATGATCGCCGGTATCCAGATTCGTCCCATCGCCGAATACAATCCCTAAAAAGGATGCGCGGCACCCCAGACAACCCTGGTTCCGCGATTCAGATGCAAGGAGCCCCAGTCTTGTGCATCCCAGCATCCCTCTCGATTCCGTCCCTCCTTTACACACATCCCCAGAGTCGGCAGGGTGCCGGCGCGAGCGGCAAGAGACATTTTTCTTTCCCACTACTCTGTACTCCACAACTTGTAAGTCATTGTATTTACTAACCTGCCTCTTTGGTGTTTAACACTGCCTCACGGCCACCAGCGAATCTCAAATGCCGTCTGTTTCGATAGCACAGCTCCTAAGACATATCGCAAACTATTCGCAGTTAAACTTGCCTTGTTCAAGTCATGTGTGTATTCTTAGTAGATGAATGGCATCTATTGAGGCTTGGAAGAGGTGGGTGGCTTCTCGCTTAGGTTACCTTCTACAATTGGCGCGCCAGTGTCTGTAAGAAACCCGCTGCATCGAATCTGTAGAGAAGGTCGAGGAGACAATAGGTACATGCGAGTCCCATTGAGACGTGAGCACCATCACGCATTGTCTGTTCGTCCAACGGCTGGTTAGTCTTCTTCTATCTTACCTAGTGAAATGGGTGCATTTGAGACATGGCGCAGCACCGATCCGCTAAACCGATGGCGCTAGGGCATTGGTGCGCGTGTTCTCGCGATTCACAACGACTAGCTCACAACGCGGTTTACTGATCATCTTGTCTGTCTCGACGCAAGATGACAGTCGGTTATTGACGCCACAAAACGGGTAGCACATGTGAAGTTGGCCACCCCCGCGATGTGGTCGATGGGATTATGCAACCTTCACTAGATCGTCTTGCTGCATGCCACCCTCCCCTCGCACGTACGAATACAACTTCCTCTCAAGCCCTGTCATTTGCGTAGCTAGGGGTTACATCCACTTGGCCTAATACAGCGAGTCGTTGGCTTGGAATGTTCTAAGCGTCATTCGCAAGCTACCTACTCTACAACGCCCCCAAAAAGCACTTTGAGCTTCCAACGGCACGTATGGGGGACTAAACTTTGTCGCTTATGTTAGTTGCCACGTTTTGAGCCGAGGCATTAAAACGGCCCAGGCTTGCTTATCGACCAATATTCAGCGCCGTCAAAGCCGACCTGACCTAACCTTCCATCTACTGCTGTCAAGTTTACGGCATACCACGACCGTTCAGGCCCATCTGTCCCACATTACACGGTGATTTGCAGGCTCGTCTCGTTGAGCAAACCAATCTCGCTGAGACTCGAATTTGGCTTGATTACATAGACATATCAAGAGTGTTTTGCGATGAATCATAGGACAAGAGTAAGAAGATGCTTCAACTCTTCCAAATACATTCTAGACCTGCAGGTCGGGACGGTAAACTATAATGAAGGTTGTTTGACACATGGACTTTTCTAAGACTTTAGTTCGGTCTCTAAAAAGCTCGTGATGAGAATTCGATTTCTCGATAGAAGTCTAGAAACAGTTTGGATGAACTTACGAGGCTCCAGTGACCAAGATGACTGACTTCCAAACGTGCGACTTGGTGCGAGTTTCACCTTTCACTCAAGCTAAGTCGGCGACCTGCCGACCTGGCTGAAGCTGACGAGGGTGGTCAAAGCATCACTGCAAACAGGTTACTCGGGCAACTCAGTATCCAGTGTTCTGGCATGCATGACATGAAGATGCCTGTCAAGACTCGTTCATCTGAAGCCTCTAAACCCTAAATCAGGCGGCCAATGGAGTCGATAACTGGGGCAGTATCAGAAATCAAGCCTATAAAAACAAGCGCGACATGTGAGGCAACCCGAGAAGCTGGTTCAATCTATCGCATGCAAGGGACTATCATAGCTCGACCTTCTATTGTCGCGGTCGCAAGCCAAGGCTCCCAAGAGACGCGGACGCGGACATTAGTTGCCTTGGTTGAGGGTCTCCTGCAACATTCCCCTTTTTGCAGCGTGACCTCGCAGGAGCCGCAACTGCCGGATCGGCCGACACCGTTCTGGACGCAATCCCACTGGCTCGCCAAGGTCAAGTATTGATGGCTGATATATGGAGTACTCCGTACTGCCACAATCTGCTGTCAGGTTAGCAGAGGACTTGATGTCATTTGAAACTGGGGCTTGCAGGCTGTGGCCCGGTGGGTTCGGGATTTAATGTTGTCTCCATTTAACAGGCGCAATGGGGTCACGTAAAGAAAGTCTCCGCTTCGTTAATCAATGACATCTCTTGAGTCTTGAGTCTAGGTAAGTAGCAAAAAATGCTTTGCCGAGAATTATCTTGTTCAGGTCATCCCAAAAGACAGGAAGCCACTGGCCAACTTTCTAGGCAAAGGCATCAAGAAAGCCCCTTCTACAAAGAATAGGGGTATTCCGCGACAGACTTGGCCAGCGTAGCAAGGACATTGGATTGCGCAGTAGTTTGAGAGTTGCTCAGCCCCCGCAAATTCTGCCCAGTTAGAAGCCCCTTCAAGTTTCCGATATTGATTGAACAGGGGAGTACTGTTTCCTGCTAGTCAGATTCAGGAAACTCTTAGAACACGCGAAGCCATACAACTGTAATTCCATGATCCTAAGGAATGACCTCAAATTTTAGGCCCTCGTAATAGTATCTTTCTCAGAGTTTGAATTATGGGACCTAAGCGCCGGAGCTCGGCCTACGAGCGGATGCCGCAGGTGGACCCGAAGCATTGCCGGAACCGCGGGGCTGCCGGGGCCCATCGGTTACACGTAGGTTCACAGACTTTCCCAAAAAGGAACTCGCCGTGATGTGTAAGTGATGTATAAGAGATAAAAGAGCAAAGGAGGGGGCATGGCTTTCAGCATTCAGCCCAACCTATGGACCTCATGAAAGCACAGCTTGTATGTGATTACTGATGTTGTGCGCCGCACTCTAGCGGCGTACTCTGGCTGGTCGAGAGGAGGTAAGACTTGCCTCGGGCTTCGTCGGCTAGGAAGCTTGGAGCTATTCTTTTTCTTCTGCTGGTAAGCCTTTAAGATGAATCTTGTTACTTCCATCAGTTTGGGGCGGATGAACTAGCTTGAGTTGTCCTTCCACGCACCCAGATCCATTTGGCATATACTATCCCTTAGATATCTTTTATAGTTAGAAGAATATAGAGTTCTGGCCTAGCGCGATGCTAGTGTGTCTTATTACGATATTATATCGAAGGCGAGCCGCGCAATAGTTATAGAATCGGTAGCTATGTATTAGGCCTCGCCGGTCAGGCCTCGTCGGTTAAGGGATAGCTTAGGGGGGCATAAAGAGGGGGACTAAGTAATAAAGGAGCAGCTTAGGTATATATAGAGCGCTAGTAATATACCTCGAGAGAAGGGCAGATTTTAGTAATTCCTCTTTTAAACTCTAATAATAGTTAGCCTCTATAAGCTTCTTCCCTATATTATATACTTATTAATAGTCTAAAATCTCTACTTATAAAGGGGACTAGGCTAGAAGCTTAAAATGTTAATAAGAACGAGACGTAGCGAGAGAGCGTAGTTAGCGCTACGATAATAAAAAAAAAACGACTCTTTTCTATTAGACCCCCTAGAGTCGCCTCTTCCTTAATAAACGATATAAAAATAAAGCGTAATAGGATTATTAACGTAGTAGCGACGTAAAAAGACCGTATTACTAAGAGTATTAACGAATTTTAAATAAAATAGCGAACTTCTTACCCTTACTTATTAATACTTAAACTAAATAATAAGTAATAAGCTAATAAAACTATAAGAATAAGAACGATAATTAAAAAAAGAAATCCTTATTATAACGTACGAAGAGCGCTTATATAAAAGATAAGTAAATTTAAAACGCTTATAGAGCTCCTCGGATAGCCCGGTCCCCGCGCTAAGGACTACGGTCTTAGCTATAATAGCCTCGGATATTAGTTTTAATATAAATAGAAACGTAAACCCCCGGACTAAGGATAGTTCGATAAGTAAAGCCGTACTTAAAGCGCCGCTCGAGCGATAATAAAGCGACGAGTTCGTACTACCTAAGCCCCTATTTACTAGCTCTTTTTTAACTTAAGTAAGTACTATAAGCAGAACGTCTACGTTTAGACCACTATCCCTCTTTAACTTATTATATATTAATAAATCGGCACGGGATTTATAGAGCTTCTTTTTTAACTATTACTATTACTTTAACTTATAAGCTTAATAAATAAGAACAGACCGTAATAAAATAGTATATATAGTTAGCTACCTAAGTAGTAGCGTAAAAACCTCTTAAATATACTATATTTTTAACTACTAAAGGACCCCCGGTTTTATAATAAACTAGGTTATATAAAAAGAACTAAAGACCTTTTTATAAAATAACCTATCCGATCCCGCTAGCTAAGGAATAGTAGCGAGTATATAACTAAATAGCGCCTCGTAAAGCTAAAAAGAGAAAGTTAACGAGTTCGTTAGCCGTATTAATAAGCTTAAAATAGAATTAGAATATATCCCGATAAAGAAATAGAGGATCTCTATATTAATAAGTAAACTACGGCCCGAACTATACCTCGTAATAATATTATAAATAGAACTTCTACGGACTTACTTATAGTTAGTATTACTAATAAGACGTATTAAATAATCCTCGCTATTAATAAGGAGCTTACGAACGTCCCCTAGGTAATATTTTAACTTAAACTTAAACGAGCTAGTAAGAAGATATTAGGGCGCTAATAAGTTAAATACGTAAAGAACACGCTATAACTTACTTAGTAAGGATATTACGTATTATAATTATAAAGAGACTAGCTATATTATAAAAGATTACCCATAACTACGGGAGTAGTATTAATAATACTATAACTATAGTAAAACTAGGTACCTTACTAATAGCTACCCGAGCATTATATACTATAAATATAATTAAAAGGGGCATAAGGCCGCTAGCTATTAATTAGACCTCGCCCTAGCCGAGTAGCGCGGATTAGTAACGAGCTCGAATACTATCTTAGTAAAGAGAGTAGCTAGCGATTAATAAGGGCGGCGCTTAGACGTCCCGACCTATATATACCTAAACTATATATAAGAGAAGCTAAGCGCCCTTATTAATTTAGGAATAGAAGGGAACGTAATTAGTATCGGGCTACTTAATAGCTTTAACGCTAATCTACGAATTTACTTATTACTATAGTTAATAAACGTCGAGGGTAAATAGATAGAGACGCTAAGAAGCTACTACTTACGGCTTTAAATTACTAATAATAACTACGTAACGGAGATATAGCTATATCGCTTCGTAATAGCTAATATTACGGTACCTATGCTTATCTTTAGTTTCCCCTAGCTAGAGGATATCGACTTACTAATTAGTTAGAAGTAAAAGAAGTAGTAATATCTAATTTACGAATAATATATCTGCTTAGACGCCCTAAAGAAGGGGCTACTAAACGACTTAGTTTTAGTAATACTCGTATATATTATAATTAACCTAGCTATAAATAGCGACGTAGTATTAATAAGCATAGCCGAGGACTAAAAGCTACGCTACTAAGACTTTAATAACTTATTTTTAAAAAAGAAAGCTATCTCGCTACTAAATAGAGCATTATATAACTACTATATTAAGCTAAACGACGCGGCGCCTATCCCCTAGGGACCTATTTACTTACTATCGAACTATAAGCTCGAGATCTTACGTAACTATTTAATAAAAACAGAGGCTAGGGGCTAGATATGCCCCTCTATAAGCCCGGTAAGAGTACCTATCCTTTTTATACTTAAAAAAAGAGGAGAGCTACGACTTTACGTTAACTATAGAGCGATTAATAAGATTATATAAAAAGATAGAACGCCGCTATTACTAATTAGAGAGATATTAAATAGACTATTTAATACCTCTATTTTTACGAAGCTAGACCTTAAGAACGCGTACTACTATATACGTATAGCCGAGGGTAATAAGTAAAAAGCGGCTTTTTATACTAAATACGGGTAGTTCGAGTACTTAGTCGTACCTTTCGGGCTAACTAACGCGCCCGCGACTTTCTAAGCGTATATTAATAACGTTCTAAGTGGCCTAGTTAATACCGTTTATATTATATACCTAGATAATATTTTAATATATAGTAATAACTACGTAGCGTATAAAGAGTACGTACGTAGCGTACTATAGAGACTATAGTAATAGAACTTATATTTAAATAGTAGTAAATACGAGTTCTATATATTACGTATAGGATTCTTAGGGTATATTATATTTAATAAAGGCGTAAAAATAAAACCCGTGCGCACCGAAGCTATAATAAATTAACTACTTCCGAGGAGCGTTAAAAATATATAGACGTTCCTTAGATTTACGGGGTTCTATTATAAAGTTATTAGTAACTACGCTAAGATAACGGTACCTCTAATAGACTTACTAAGGAAGGCAAAACTAGGATAATTAGAGTTACTAATACTAGCCGTAGAGTTATTTAAGAAGCTATTAATAATATTTATTAACGCGCTAATACTATAATATTTCGACCTTACTTTACCTATATAGTTATAAATAGACGCTTCGGCTCGAGCTATTAGCTTAGTAATTACGTAATTATTTAAGGGTAATTAGTACCTAATTACTTATAGGTTAAGGAAATTAACGGATACGGAGAGCCGCTACGGTATAAAAGACGTAGAGCTACTAACTATTATAAACGTACTAAGGAACTAGTAATACTACCTCGCTTATAGCTAAAATTAAGTCGTAGTATTTATAAATTATTTTAACCTATAGTTCCTAAATATAAAAAAGAGACTAAATAGGAAATAGTTACGCTAACTAGATAAACTCGTAGCGTTTAATATCGAGATTAGGTTTAAGCTAAGTATAAAGAACCTAGCAAATAGACTATTATAAAGACTTAATTATAATAAAAGTAATAATAATAACGGAGCGGAGGAGCTATTATTAAAGATAAAAGAAGACCTTTATAACGCTAAAAATATATAAGAGCCCCTTAGAGTTATAATAATAAAATATACGAGGACGAGCTACGGGAGCGGCTCTTAAGTAAAAAGGATAGTAAGTATTTTAGAAATAGAACTAGTAATAATACGAAGAAATAAGTAAAGGAGGTTAAGAGCTCTAGCTCGAGGGAACTCCGAGGAGTACCTCGAGAGGTATAATAGGGCTACGAGCCTAAGGTATTAGAGTTATAACGTAGTACTTAAAGAGCTATTTAAGCTTATTATTAAAACTATAAATCGCGAGCTACTCGTTCTATAGGACTCTAATATAATAAGAGTACTTAAAATAGTATTTAATAAAGAGGGGTTATTAATAATAAGTCGACTACGGGCTACTAAATAAGAGGACGCTTTTATAAGGGATAAGTAATAAATTAAGAGGAACCGACGGCCTTGCTTAGTTAGGAAGAAGTAATAATAGAGCTAGGTATACGACTTTAAAAGTTATTATATTACGGTAGCTACGCTTATATACCGTTATATAAGGGGCTAAGGAGGGAGGTTATTAAAGTATATTACGATGTGCCTATAGCGGGATATTATAATATAAAACGGATAATAGCGCTACTAAAACGCTACTATTATTAAGATAAAATAAGTAGGGATATAAAAAGTTATATTAATACTTATATAATATACTAGCGGACGAAGCCTCGTTATTATAAGCCGTATAGCTTATTATGCCCTCTACTTACCCTAATTAGGCTATAGTAAGAGATATTACTAAACTTTATTACGGGCTTACTTATATTAACTACGCTAATCGGGAGGCGCCCCTACGACGCAGTACTCATTATAATAGACCGATTTACGAAATATAGCGTCTATATTACTACGAGGACGACCCTTATAGCCTAAGGATTCGCAGACCTCTTATTTATAAAGATCTTTACTAAGTTTAGAATACCTAAAGGGATCGTCTCTAATAGGGGGTCGTTATTTATAAGTAAGTTTTAGACTTATTTTTACTACCTTTTAATAATAAAGAGGCGTCTTAGTACCGCGTTCTATTTATAAACGGATAGTTAAATAGAACGGTAGAACTAATACTTAGAATAATACTTTCGCTACTTTTATACTTAGGACTAATCGGATTAGGTATAGCGTCTTTACTTAGCCGAGTTTATATATAATAACGCTTAGTACTTAGTAATTTATAAAGCGCTTACTAAGGCCCTACTTAGGTTCTTACTTACGTACCTTATATCGATCTTAACGAGGACTTGAGACGGTATATAAAATATCTTAGCTAAGGAGCGTGCGGCCCGATTACGAGCTAATTAAAAAGCTCTACGACCCTTTATATAAAAAGCACGCAAGACGTATAAATAATAAGCTAATAAAGCTAAGATAAATATATTATATAAAGTAAGTAACTAGGTATTATTATTAAAAAAGAATATTAGGAAGTAGCGTCTTAGCTAGAAGTTAGTTAATAAGTATCTAGGCCTATTTAAAGTTAAATTAATAGTTAAAACGGCGGGGGTCGCTTACTAACTAGACGTACCGACGTAGTATAGAATATACGATATATTCTATATATCCTTACTCGAGCCGTATTAATACCATAAAGAAGCCCCTCAGAAGCCCTTACTTATTGGGGATATAAACGGGGAGCTACTTTACGAAATAAAAGATATTATATAATATAGAGGGCCGAAGAGGAGGCGATAATACTTAATCCGGTAAAAGGGATATAGTAGCGACGAAGATATATAAGAGCTAGCTAGGTATATCGAAAACGT
This sequence comes from Colletotrichum lupini, assembly GCF_023278565.1. Lineage (NCBI taxonomy): Eukaryota > Fungi > Ascomycota > Sordariomycetes > Glomerellales > Glomerellaceae > Colletotrichum > Colletotrichum lupini. Next base: position 3,708,831 of record NC_064673.1, on the reverse strand, counting down.
AGCGTTAATTAGTATATATAAAGAACGAGTTTTAATTAGGTAGCGCGCCCTAGTTCCTAAAGAGCCTAATAACATAGCGAACTAGTTATTAATAATAAAAAAAGGGGGCTATATAGCTATAACTAAGTAGCGTAAATATACTAATTATTAACCGTTTCCTTAATTTTTATAACGCGCAGAAGGACCGCTCTTATTTATAAAAGGACCGCCCTTATATATAAAAGGGCCGCCCTAGCTATTATCCTAGGGGTCGTTATAAAAGAAATAATCTCCTTACTATTAGCGAATTTATAAATAATTAGTTATAAATATAGAGCATAAGTAGGGCGACTATATATTAGCTAGAATATTATTAAAGCGGCGTACTTTGTTACGGATAGTATAAAGTAGCGCGATTATAATATTATTATAAGATAAAAACGTAGCGCAGGAGGAGCTTATAGCTACCTTATTATTATTATTATTAATAACGGGGGTCGAGCGGGCCTCTTTATTAGTATACTTAAGCGCCCTCTGCGCATTACTAATAGCGATTTAATAAGTTTACTAAAGCTATAAAATAATATTAATAACCTAAGTAGTAGCGATAATAGAGCGATAACGGAGTAATAAACTTCTAAATTATAAACGTCGCTATTAAAAGCGAGTGCAATACTCTAAAAGGTTCGTACTATAAATTCTACGGACTTAAAGACCTAAGACGCTATTAATATAATACTTAAAAAAAGTAATAGAGTAGTAATAGCGCTAAGCGCTTATTATATTTTTATAAAAATAGTTCTATACGGTATACTTAATATAACGCACGCTAAATCCTAGAGAAGTATTAAATAAAAAAGCGAACTAGGGGCTATAAATTACTAACCTAGCTAATTATAATACTCGGCTTTTAGATCGAGCGCTTTATATATAACGTAAGTAGGGTAGGGGAGCGGGCGTACTTAGCCGACCCCGATTTTTTTAACGTTCGCTTTTTTTTTCTTTTTAATAAGAGTTTATAACGGTTAATATAAGTAGTATATAAATAGTAATATACGTACGAAATTAGGGTAAGTAAAGAGGATATTAGGCTTTTTAAATAAACTACTACCGCGGCCGCTACTAAGCGTACCCGTAGCGTTAATAACCGTTCCGTTACTAATAATAGTAACGCTACGATTAGGGGCTATAGTTATATTAAAATAAGTTAGTAATAACTATAAAACGACTTTAAAAAAGACTTACTTAGGCATAGGGAGTATATAAAAATAGGGATTTAAAAAATATTCGTTAGCCGTAATATCTACGTAACGAGGGAGTAGCGCAGACGCTAATAAAAATAAAAGACTATATATAAAAAAGATAACTATAAAAAAAAAAAAAAAGGAATTTAGAATTATAGTAGCTTAGAAGGGGGTTAATATTAGTAAATAAAAATAGGGCGACGACTACTTAAGTACCGGTAGTTATAAGGACGGCTTATAAATAGGAGCGACCTAGGTATAAAATTATAGGGCTATTATCTAGAGTAAGAGGTTTATATTTAGGTTAATAAGCGCCGCCTATACCCGCCCTCGTATTATATATCTAAGGACCTCTTAAATAAGGGATTAACGTAGCGTACGTAAACTATAAGCGGGCTTTAGGATAAAGCCTAGGGGAGGGAGCACCTTATTAAGCCTCGCTAGTTAGGCCTCGTTAATTAAAAAATAACTTAGGGGGGTATAAAAAGGGGGACTAAGTAATAAAAGAGTAGCTTAGGTATATATAGAGCGCTAGTAGTATACCTCGAGGGAAGGGCAGATTTTAGTAATTCCTCTTTTAGACCCTAATAGCAGTTGGCCTCTGTGAGCTTCTTCCCTGTGTCGCACACCTATTGACACTATAATGCTCTCCGCAACTTAATTTCACCTAGCGACTGTAACGCTAATAGTTATGGCGCCCGGAAGCTTGATCGTCGGGATACGACTGCCGGCCTCTAAGGTCCAAAACCAGTGCCGACTTGAGAGTGTCACCAAGCCTGATTTCGGCCTGCGGGGGTGTCGCAATACCTATTGCTCAAGTTGGCTTTACTGAGGTAGGAGTATGCACGACCAAGGCTCGTGCGGGCGGCCATATTCACCTCTCCATCATTTTTAGTCGCCAGCACCAAACAGCATTTGCGCGGTGATCGGGAGGCTTGGGACCTTGGTCTAATAATCTTGAATGTCAGAGAGACTAAGGAAGACTTATTATTGCCGCAAGATGTATGAGGCTATCCTAAGTTGGCACTTTGGATGATGATAGTTCTGTTTCCGCTATACTAGCGCTGAGAGATCATTGAACGTCAGATTTTACAGCTTTGAACATAAAATGATGTGGCTAGAGGACACGGCCAAACAAAATGTTGACTAGGCTCCTCTTACGATTGATCTGTTCGTCGGTCTATGCCATCTTACTGCCTTAACCAATATGTGTACATCAAAGCGAGCAGGCAATGCTAATTCACCAAAGTTTAATAATGGATCGGGGGGTCTTTTACATGTTCGCAATTTCACCTCACGGCGTTTTGGAACTTGATAGGGTTTGCTATCTCAAGATCATCCCCCAGGAAAATTCCTAACCTACCTTGCTGGATATATGACGCTTGGGCAGGTGCAGTAATAGAGAGTAAGGTAAATATACCTGCCGGATCTCTTTTTGGCCGGGAGTATACACAGCCCAGCCAGCACCTTCCCGCAGCTGCGTCCCTCCTTCCAATGAGACGGCTGTCCACGTGACGTACCAGCCTATGACTTACCACAGGCACTAGGTACTTAAGGGGTCTAATCTTCGTTCCTGTCACCAACACAGCAGCGCCCGTCTAGTTCGGCGAGGTCAGGTCAAGCTGTGCGCGAGGTGGGTGAGTGGTTAAATGAACAAATACTCCTATGAATTCAGAGTCCGGGTTGACTGAGGGGCGCGCTGGTCAAGTGAATCAAGTCCGGGCAGGGTTGTGAATTATAAAGTAAGTGATCACCAGCCCTGTTTTCTATTCTTTTTCTGTTTTACTTTTGGCAATCCTCGTCTGAACTTGTACGTGAATTACGAGCTAACCTACTGAACCTTAGTATTGGCGGATAAGATAAGTCATGCATGGGTATTTGTACTTATTTGTCTAGCCACTGTCTACTGTGTTCCGCTCTCTTGATTGAATCCGTTCACGATCACAGTTCAGCGAAGAATTGGCAGTTATTGCATCTGGAACTCGCTTGCTCCGTCTTTTGTCTCGAGGACGTCAGCCCACACCGAGATCAATGCCATTGCGACAAGGCCCGATGAACAGACTTGCGAGATTTTCGACCAAATACATTTTGAAGGCTTGAGGCACTCCATCATTCATATTTGGAGAAGATTGCAGCACAATGGTTGTCTAGGTGACCCAAACATATGCCTCAAGACTCTGCAAAATGGCCTCGATGCAGAACAAGAAAAATGGCAAGATCGATAGCCATTGAAACCTGATCTTGGAGGCGAGCAACAGGCTAACAGTTACTAGTATATCACACTTGACTAAAGTTCTCTTCAATTCTCCGACAGATCTCTGATGCATTTATCTGCAATCATGCCTTGTTCTCATTCAAGGTCATCGTGGCGATTCCCAAACTATCAGTTGATCGGACTACTCGCCGGATGGAGTTCAATTACCACCAGGCTACCAGCGAACTTCTCACGATCTCTCAGCCTAGGCAAACGGAGGTTCGGAAAGTCAACACAGGCGGTGAACCCAGGCAGACCGTAGGCGATGGGGAGCATCCCACCATCCGTACCGAGTCCGAAGTCACGGTGGTCCTCGGCTTGGCGGGGTTCGGGGCTGTTGACCGTCCTTGGACCAACCGGCAAATGGAGCCACTGGGGACGTCACAGCTTGAAATTCCCCGCGGGTTATGGAGCCGTTGCGGGCTATTTGCGGGGGGCGGGGAGCATTAGCTTCAGAGCCTCCAGTAGCTCGACGTAGGCGTTGCAGGCCGTTCCACTTAGCGCCAGGGTTTACTGCCGGCAGTCGGGAGAGCTACCCCAAAGCTCTCCGAATATGGCAAATATCGCCGGCAAAACCCCAACAAAAACATGTTCAAACCCAATCGGGGCCTGCTGATTATGATGCAGAGCAACCAAAGCAAGACATTCCGAGCGCACGACTCGTCTGATTTATACATCACTGCGGAGAGCTCACCGAGCTCTAGCAAGCTCAATTCATTCAATTGACTGATCATCCCGCTCGACTCCTTCCTCCAGTTCTCGTCTCTTCAACTCACGATTTCTCCCCTTCACTCACGACAGTACCAGGCTCAAACCAATAAACCACTAGCACAACAGAAGTACGGATACAAGCAGTCAAAATGGGCAAGCCAATTGTTCTCCAGCTCGGCGACGACATCAAGTGGAACCATGACCTCTACAAGGAATTCACTTCAAAGTTCGACATCCGCCGGTCATACAGCATGCCGCGCGCCGAGTTCATCCAAGCACTAAAGGACAAGAAGTTTGGCGACTTCTTCGCCATCTACCGCCCCTTCTGGAACACGGGAGGCGAGATGGGCAACTGGGACAAGGAACTGATCTCGCTTCTGCCCTCTTCATGCAAGGTGTACGCCAGCGCCGGCGCCGGTTTTGACTGGGTTGACACAGAGACTCTCGCGAGCCGAGGTTGGTACCCCCACGACACCAGCGCCAGAAGAAGACCATGTTGAGGGTTCTTGACGCCTCAATTGAACCATGAGCCAGAAGCTGACCAGAGTTCTACTGCACAGGCATCATCTACTGCAACGCCGCCGCAGCATGCACAGAATCCGTCGCCGACGGCGCAATCTGGCTCATCCTCTCCACCTTCCGCCTCTTCTCCTGGTCCTCCGCCGCCGCCCGCTCAGGCGACCCAGACCAATTCGTCGACGCCAACAAGAACCTCGGCGCCGTCTCGCGCAACCCCAACGGCTTCAGCCTGGGCATCATCGGCTTCGGCAAGATTGGTCGCCGCATCGCCGAAAAGGCCCACAAGTCCTTCGACATGAAGATCCTCTACAACGACGTCGTCCGCATGCCCGCCGACCTCGAGAAGTCGTCGAACGCAACGTACATCAAAGACATGAACGAGCTGCTCGCCACGGCCGACTGCGTGTTGACGGCGACGCCTTTTGCGGGCAAGACGCTCCTGGACGCTGCTGCGATTGCCAAGATGAAGAAGGGCGCCAAGCTCATTAACATTGCGCGTGGAAAGCTCATTGAGGAGGAGCCGCTTGTTGCCGCGCTCAAGAGCGGACACCTCTCGGCTGTTGGCTTGGACGTGCACTACAATGAACCTCATGTGAACAAGGAGCTAATCAAGATGAGGAACGTCGAGGTTCTGTCGCACAACGCCGGTGCTTCTCTGGATGCCCACATGGGCTTCGAGAGGCTTGGTATGGAGAACATTCTCTCCTTTGCGAGCACCGGCAAGGCCGTCACGCCTGTCAATGCCCATCTGATCAACAAGAGCCGTCTGTAACGAGGATACGAATTTATGAAAACGGGGCCTGGATTGTAGTATAACCACGGAAAACCAAGGAGTTACATATTGAATTAATTGAACAAACTGAAGTTCTGTTTCAAAGTCTTTGTACCACGGCATCGTACTTTTGCTCGGTTGTAGATGAACGGTGATGAAGTATCGCTCACATGTCATCGATCGAACTGAAGTGCTGTCCAAGGGTCCTAGCCAGTGATCATGAAAACGAAGTCTAAGATTGAGGAAAAGTCTCGTTCTGTTAACGTACACCAACTATCGATCTCCAGGAAGATCGTTACCTATCTTCAAAGCATCACATCAGCATAATCTATCCCTACGCCAAATGCTTCTTCATCTCCTCCACAATCGGTCCCTCACCCCACCTCAACTTCGCCAACCACCCCCCATCAATCAACACACCCGTCCCGTTAACATACCGACACCCCGCAACAAACCCAACCGCATCCGCAACCTCTTCCGCCGTCGCAGCCCTCTTGAAAGGATGCGCCTTCATCATCTCCCATATCCCCGCCCCGCTCGACCCCTCCATCTCCGCCGCCAGCATCTTGGTCTCCGTCATCCCCGGCGCAACAAGATTCACCCGCACGCCCTTTCCTGCGTACGCCTCTGAAGCAGAAGCCGCCTGAACGCGTAGACTATTCGCCTTTTTCGCGATGCAGTACGCCGTGGCGCTGACGCCCGCGATAAGCTCATGGAGTTCCTTGTTCTCGAGGAGGGATGTCCGCGGCGCGGTCGCGAGGTGTCGTTCGAGGTCCGGCGAGAGGGGCGGGATCATGTGCTGGCCCATACTTCCCACGCAAACGACCGACGAGCCGTACGGCATCTCGACCTCTTTCCCAAACGCTTCAATCACGTTTGCCGTGCCGACAACATCAACAGCGAGAATCATCTCTGCTGATCCCATCGTTGGGCTGAGTGCCGAGGTCAAGACGACCGTCTCGATAGCCCCGCCCAGGGACGAGGCCGTTTTCGCGAGGGAGGCGACGGATTCGTAGGATGTCACGTCGACTTGCTGCGCCGTGACTTTGTGGCCTGCTTGTTTGAGGGACTCGGCGCCGGCGGAGACGGTGGACGGGGAGCGGCTCGCGAAGAGGATGTGGTGGCCTCCGCCGAGGCGATGGGCTGTTGCTAAGCCGATCCCGCCGCCGCCGATGATAACCATGATTGGGAGTGCGTCTAATGCCATGGCTATGGTGTTTTAACTAGGTATCGGTATTCTTACTAGACATGAAAACCCGAGATAGCTGTGTAGATCCTCTCCCATGGAAACTTCGTCGATTTGTCGAAGGGTTAGCTCGCGGAGCTATGGCCATTTAAATAGGCCCGCTTCAGGACTCGGAAGCTCGGTCTCGCTTTAAAGGCGAAGGAGGTAAGATGTCCAACTCGTTGGAGTTTGTCTGAAGCTTTTGCCTGGGATATCAGACGAGTTTACCCAGCGGCGCGTCTATTTCCCGAATGAAGACAAGGGAGGCTTCCATTGACCAATAACATCTGGCAATGAGTGTTATCACTCAAACTTTAGGTTGAACTCTCAGTGTGTGAGGAGAGATGTATTAAGCACACACCATCCCTCATCTCTCCTTCTTCGCTGTCAGAATCATGTCTTTGGGCTGAGAATCTGCTCCCTTATTGCAACGAGATTGGGGACAAGGTTCTGCAATAAAATAGCGCCTTCAAGCATTTTTAAGCAGAATAAGCTCACTATCCATGCTGGTTGTGAATTTGCCTGGCTTTGCCCAGGCTTCCCGAGGTTAATCGACTTTTCGGATTGGGCCATACGGACTTCTCGACCGTATGTTCGCGGTCAAGCTGGCGTCAACTACACACTAGATATGTAGTATGTACAACGAGAAACGCATGTATGTTTGGAGCGCATCAGGGAATCAAAAGGCTGAGTACGATCAGATCACGCGCACACGACACTGAAAAACTTATTTGCAGGTTGTAGAATTCTTCTACTGTCTGGCTTATCCCGAGTTTGTCTAGCCATCTGTCATGCTGCCAGAGCCATCGGAAAAGGTATCTTCATCGCCCATCAATCCTCATTATCATCATTGATCCATCCCTACTGTCGATGCTTCGTATGTCGCCCTTTCTCAGGTTGAATCAGTGTGGTAGTGAATCAGTTCGGGAGCTTGTCTCCAACGCACTGGTCCTGAGTGACAGCACCCATGTCCATGAGTCCCTCGCCAATGCAGCCAGGTCGAATGGTGTCAGGTACATCCGCCTGATACATCCAGACCGGACCCTTCTCCTTGGGCGTGTCATCGGGCTTACCATTGTAATACCAGTCGAACTCCATGTTGGAAACTCCACCCTCTCCAGCACAAGAACGGACCAGCTTGGAGACGTTCTCCCCAAAAGTGCCAATGACACCGTCCTTGAAGTTTGAGCCGCGGATGTAGAGCGCTCTCTTGCCCGGGACCTTCATGTTCCAGAAGTAGCAAGTGTTCCAGACCCAGCCTTGCTGAATGCTGTCGATGACGCTGTGAGCAAGCGCCACGCCGGGGGCTCGGTAGACAGGGTCTTGCTTCTCCATGGGCATGGGGAGACGAGTGCGACAGTCGGTGTAGACGAAGATGATGACGCCGTCAGGGACCAAGTTTCCAGAGAATTGGCCATTCATTTTCTCTCCCTCGATCATCCACATTTGGTTATCGCAGGACTTCCAGTTGACGGGTTGTATGCCTTCGACAGCGCAGGAGTTGAGATCCCAGATTGTAGGTTTTCGGCTGGCAGTGGTCATGCCACCACTAACGGAACATTGATGTTAGTAAAGTAAGTCACTATCTTGTCAGCGTGAGCTTTGGATGCTCTACTTACCAGACAACCTTCTTGACAGGAACAAAGGTGAAGTAGCCACATTCACCCGCCTCTAGTTTGATGTCCCACTTCTTGCCCTTCGCTTGGCCGTAGTTGTGAGACCAACCGCCAGAGACACCAACCTTGAACGCCTTCAGGAATTGAAGCTTGGTGCTTGCACCAACACTCCAGCCTGAACCCACTGACTCAGAATCAGTCATGCCGCATTTGATGGGAGAATGACAGTCGGAACTCGGGAAAGGAACTTCTTGAGCCCACTCGAAAGTGGTTCCTAATTAGGAAAGACAAGTCAGCATGTATTTGAACAAGGCAACTTGAAACTTGAAAACAACAAGGTTCATCAGATCTGAACTCACGAAGCTGACAGAAGGAAGTGCATCCGTCGTTCCACCATCTCGAATCGCCACCAGTGTCCCAGTTCGCACAAGTGTCAAACCTCATCTTGCCTGCCTTGAATGAAAGGAACTTGTTCTTGGGAGGACAGTCCTCGGCCTTGTACTCGTAATAGAGCGTGGCGGGCTTGGTCTTGTCCGAACAGGGCTCGACGGAAGCGGCATTCATATGCTCGCTACTGGCCTTGGTGTTGGCATGGGAAGAGCCGTTGCGATCCTCGGGGCGAATGGCCCAGAGCGGCGGGTTCGCGGGGTCCCAGGTGTAGTTGAGAGGGGCGACGGAGGTGAAGTTACCGATCTCGTTGTTGCGCTTGCCAATGTTGAAAATGTCGTTCTCAAGGAAGCGCTCACGATCCTCGGGGCGCATAGTCCAGGGGGGAGGGTTAGCAGGGTCCCAGTCATACTCGAGCGGGATGACTCGGCCATCCTGAGCAGGGGCGCCGTCAACACCAAGGAGGAAGAGTGAAATGAGCAAGAAGATGCCCATCATGACTCCCTTTCCCTCGGGTGAGGCAGAGGCGAGACTGAAAGCTACCATACTTTCTAGCAGAGCAGAATGGTGAACTTGCGTGAAGGAAGTTGTTGATTGCGCAAAACGGGGATAGAATATTGACTGTGAAGATTGTGCAGAGAACAAAGAAGTTGGAAAGTTTTGTTCAGTGAACTAAAGGGAAAGAAATCTCCAGGTTTGAGGTGCCTGGAGAAGAAGATTGTGTGTTGAAGGGATGTGTAGAGGAAAGAAAAGATTCGTCCTCCAGAAGCTGTGAAATAATGAGATTTGTGGGAAGAGACAATGAGCTAATTCTCAAGCGAGGCGGTCAGTGAGGGTATTCAAGAGGCTCAAAGGTGAAGGAGGCGAATACTCAACGTGATTAAGAGGGAAGGTTCAATGCAGGAAAACTCATTCGCTCTTTCCCCTGCTAACGAGGCCATTACTTGGTTTGATGAAATCACCCAGTCCAGTTGTGACTACACATTATGTTTCAACATCGCTTTCTCAGAAAAATTATTCCAGGTAGCTAGCTATATATGCATGTGTCTATGGATTTAAGGCACGACGTGGAGGTTGTGTGGGTAGTAAGAATGCATGTCACTCCTGGATTTTGACCACAAACGCGTAACCTCATCATTGCGCGGCCACAAGGCACATAACCATATGTGAAATCCTGATTTTCTTTGCTAGGTGCGTTTAATGGCGCCGAGAGACTGCCTCATATAGACGACGTAGCAGGATCCTACGATGTTTCAGTAAGCAGCTAGACACCAAACAATGTACCGGAGACAACATCAATACAGCTCTCAGCCTCTCTCATAGATCTTTCTCGGCTAGCTTACTGTGATGTTCTTGTTCCTACTTGAGCTTGCATCAAATACGGCTCCTGGATGAAGATACCAACACTCTGTGCAGACAGCTTCATGCAAAGCTCTACATCTGGAGTTGCACCAAGTTTGCTCAGCTGTTTGCGTTTGTCCCTTGCATACGAGTGAAGAGCATATGGCCATAGCATTGAAGGAAGATATCTATCCTTGCTTTGTGTTACTCGTGTTACTCTAAAATGATTGTAAAGCTCTCTTGAGACCCTTTGCCTAGCTAATCCAGAACATATTAATCCTCGTTGGAGGGGACAAGGAAACGGACACCGAGAGCACACGCCGAAATTTGTTTTTGTAACCAGACTGTGAAGCATACGTATCATGTTTTTTCCCCCTTTACGCTCTCAGATGTGCGTTTTGCGAGCCCACAATACCTGCCGTGCCTATATACCTTGCTTCAGCTTCGACACATGTTTTCGAGAGGCAGTGGCTGGACCGCACCTTCCAAAAGTGATCCAAACCATGACGAGAACCCCTTCGACCGTATCCCTCCAACCCCAATACACCACAGCCACCAGCCCATATATACTCCCTTCCTTCCATTCCAGTCACCAGCCAGCAAGCGCCCCCTTGGGGGTCAGGTCAAAACTGGCTGGGTGGTGGAGTGGTTGAAGTCCACGAACAGCCTAATCGGTGAAGGCTCAGAGGTCCCGTGTTCGAGTCCCAGCATGAGCACCAGAGATGTAGTCCCCATTCGCCACCGGGGGGGTGAACTCTTTTGACTTTTTGGCCATACCCTTCAAGGGTGCTATGCTTCTATACCCTGCGGCCCAACACAGTTGAAGAGTCAAGGGGTAGCAGAGTAGGCACTCTTTACGCTCAAGTCGACCGTCGTTGTTGTATGTGTTCACCGAGAAAAGTTGCCCAGTCTGCAAGCACTGACATTGATGGCAAGTCGGTGCCAAGGATGTTTGCTTGACGTGTTTGTATTTGTGTTTTATATAAGTATTGATGAGCCAACAATGGCCCTTGCTCATGTTCAAGGCTACTGGGCCTGTTCTCTCCCATCTACAGTTGACCTCCCATGGTCTACCCATATCATGAGGACGCGGCCTCTCCCAATGCTAATATGTACCCACTCGTCCATTACTTTTACAGAGGCGAAGAACACCCGAGGCATCCAAGCAGAAAGCCTTCCATGTCATGTCATATTCGGCGTTGAATCAATCCAAAATCATGCTAATTATACGCTCAGAGGAATGCGTTAGGTCGGCCACCGCCACCGCCACCGCCAGGCTGTGACCGATGAGGAGGCGGCGTGGGTGCTTCAGACTCAAAGTCCGTATCACGTCCATCACTTCCTCTCCTAGGCGGCGTTGTGATACCGCGTCCGTATCTCGAGGCCTGCGGTGGGCTCGGGCTCGAGTCCACATGCCTCAACTTGTCGTCATTGAACGAGTCCTCCTCATCATCTTCATCATCATAGCGTTGCAAGGCAGGCATCGAGCGAGAGTCTCCCTTTACAAGACCAAGTCGCTCCTCTTCAGTAGCGTTCTTGACTTGCGGACTAGAGTAACCCCGTGAACCAAGGCCATAGCGGCTGGTTGGTCGAAGCTGCGGATGTTGCTGCTGGTGATCGTCCTCGTGATGCGGTGAATCAGCGTGATGTCTCTTGAAGACGTTGGAGAAGGAGAACTGTCTCTTCGCTGAATGTGGTGGTGGAGTAGGTGCGAGATGCGAGCTGGTGCCGCTAAAGCCACTACCTTGCGACACAGCACGCTGGTCATACACGCCGGCAGCACCGGCATATTCCAAGCCGCCATGTTCACCAGCTGGAAGCCCGTACACATGCTCTCTGCTCTTGCCGTAGTACGGTGCCTGGTCATCGTCTGATTTGATCGTGGAAACGGCGATTTCTGTCAAGGGAACTGGATGCATTGGGCTCTGAACCCTTGGATCCTGAAACTGGGGCTGGTTCGGCGACAGAACACTACGTGCTCGCTCTCGGATGGTACCTGCAATGCTTGAAAGCATACCGGGAGAAGAAGGCCGATCGTGCTCTGCCAGCTCCTCTTCAGTGGGGAAATGAGACATGCCGAGAGGCGGATGGGCCTGGGGAGAAGCGGGAGGGATGACAGTCGGTGTGTGAGGGATACCGGCTTGCGAGAGAGGATAAGGCGATCGTATCGTTCCTCTGGTGCTTCGACTTCCAACCGTCATAGTTCTCCGCCTTCTAATCCCGTCCCATTCGTAAACGGGCTGGCCATCTTCGCTCACAGGCTCCAGCGACTCTCGCATCTTCTCTTCCTGTAATCGCTTGAACTCGGCCTCTTCCATCTTCTGTCTGGCGGAGGAGAAGCGACGCACGATCGCAGCAGCTCCACGGATAGCGTCTGCCTTGGGCTCGGTCTCGGGTTGTTCTTGTTCGGCGATGGTGTGAATCTGGTTAAGATCTCCGGCAAAGACTGCGGTGTCGGGCACATCCTTGGCTGACTTGGAAAGTTGGAGTAGCACAACACCGGCGCAGATGGTCAAGAAGCCGTTGACCACAGTAATAATAGCAGTGGGAGTGCCCTTGAAACCTCTAAAGAGCACTGCCGAAGTAATGATGGTCGTGCTGGTGAAGTAAACGTAGTATGTTGGTGTGACGAGGGCGGCGTTAAAAAGATTCAATGCTTTCTGTGATTTCAATCAGCCTTGCGTTTCTCAGCCATGTGGAAACAGATGTCTCACGTTCAAGTAAATGATCTCTGTCAGCAAAGTGCCAATGACAAAGACCAGCAGAACATAGGTGAACCATTTGTTGAACTGAGCCTCGCCGCCTGCTTGGGCCACGATTGCCGCACCCAAACCCTGCGTTGCTACAACACTCAAACCTCCAACCCAACTGCAGATGGAGATATAGACCAGCATATTCTTGTTGCCCCATCTCGGCCCTGCGTACCACGCGGTAATGGCGCTGCCGACGAGGATGACGCCGGCATAGGACAGGAACCCGGGCTGAATGACATAGCTTTGCATCTGTTGAATGTTGGCAACGGCAGAATTCTCGGGCGCATTCATGACAATGACGACAGAGCCAACAATGCAGAGGAAACATGCGACTTTGCCCACCATACTCAAGCGTTCCTTGAGGAAGATGGCGGATAGAATGGCAGTCAGGACAACGGATAAGGCGCCTAGCGGGGTAACGAGGATGGCGTCGGTGAAGGCATATGCGACGAAGTTGCAGATCTCGCCGAAAATCATCAGGGTCATGCCAGTCCACCACCAGGCGTTCTTGAGGTAGCCATAGCCCTCACCGGGAGCTTCATTGTATTTCTCGTTGGCCTTCAAAAGACCGACTTTCTTGATGACGAAGGAGGTCCCGATAAATGCGCCGGAGGCTACAGCCAAGGAAATACCAATGGCCTTGTATGAGGCAGGTCTCGTGGCAGTATCGCCAGTTGAACCGCCCATCCGTGCGTATATCTCATGCGCCGCCGTCAATATTTCCGCGGATTGCTCCATTGCGGCGGTTGGGTACGCCGGCGACTTGGTCGCCGGGGTGATGTATCAAAGAGAGGGACCCTTGTTATTCGACTTTCGTGATCATTCGCTTAACCTAGTTACGATATGAAAGATCGGGGGTAGACGTGTTGACGAAAATGTTCAGGGCGTTAGGCATAGAAACCCTCAATCGGTAGAAGTAACGTAGAGACTCGACTTGTGTGCTTCGACGTTTCGCGGATTATCAGCTATCGGGAACAGGCGAATGTCAACAATCTTGGCGAAGCTTGGGCGGGTCGGACAGTCGTCTTGTGGACAGGGTAGTGTGCAATAGTAGGATCGGAGAAGAGGAATTTGAGGTCGATAGTGGTGGAGGGGTCGAACAGCAGCTTTTTCCCCCCTTGCGGGATGTGAGAATAGACGTTCGCTGGGAGGCTGTGTCGAGGAATTGGGTCCGAGTAGGATGGAGTCGCCGCAGTGTGCGGAGGTAGCGCAGTGTGCGTACGGATAGTTGGTGGTGTGCTGCTCGTATTGACGGCGGCAGTCTGTCTTCGCCACACCAGCTTGCGTCAGCGCACTTGCATGCAGAGCTGAGCTTAGATGAGATGCGAAGAAGTTGGTTTCGTTTCGTCAAGTTCGTAAAGGGTCGTTAACAGAAGGTATCCGTATCTAGGAAATAGGACTTTGTAGGACGTATGCAGGAAGCAGACGCTAGGTGCGGGACAAATAGCGGATGGGCGTCAGGTCTTGTTCGCCCGGGGATTCGAAGGCGTAGGTAGGTATCTGCAGAGGGGACCAGAGGTTCGTGGGAGAAAGCAGACGAACGGCGGGAGCTTGGCTGATAAGAGAATGCAAAATGGGGGGGGGGGGGGGCCAGGAAGAGTGCTTGACCCCGGTCAAGAAGCTGAACAAGAAGTGCAGTGCAGCATGAACATGGGAGAAGCAGAAACAAGTGAATTGCGCAGGCTGGGGATACTCAAAATGGGAAAGCGAAGTTGGTATCCAAGAGTCAGGGCCGAGGAGAGAGAGAAAGAAAAAAAGAGAGAAAAGGACCAGGCTGGAACTGGTTGGTTGACTTTGGTGGACTGGGATTTGGGGAGGAAGGAACACGACGGACCAGGCGATGCTGGTGACCTGGTCTAGAACCCGGTGCCTTCCATGAGTTGAGTCATCTGATTGGATCAGAGGACTCGTGTGGGTGGATAGCAGTGGGGGAAGCTGCGTTTACGTAGTAGCGCTTTCCCGCAGCGCGGGACGCACCCTGTTCTTGGAAAGAGCCACTGGTGGGGCCCAGGGGCTTTGCCTGCCACCTCTTGCGCACCTCATTGCAGTTCAACTTTCTTACCTTCCACGGAGACCAGTGTCGCGAATGTCTTTCTTTGAATCCCACCTTTGAGGGTATCTGGAACAGCTTGTTTGAAGCCCAATCGCACACCAGTGACCTGTGAAAATGGCGGTCCGTCATGGGCCTGTTGGACGGTCAGAGACGTTGCAGTCGGGAGATGCTGCTGTATCATGTACGAGAAAAAGGTAAAATTAAAAACAGAACAACCCGCACACGAATACATGAGGCTAATGAGGTCACAGTTGGCGCCCCATGGCATTCTGATTCGCCTTTCTTCATCGGCCAGACCCTTGATATCGGACTCCGAGAGTGACAGTTGGCCGGTTGTCACTTCAACACCCACTCCTTCCGCCATGTTTCGAATCGTTGCATGGAATTTATCAAGCAAGACTTCAAAGAGTGTCGATACATCGCGAGCAGACAGTATATCGTCCATCAGCCTCATTTCGTGCGCATAGACAAGACGGGTGCACGTTGACGACACCCACCGAGCGCATTAAGCAACGACATGCACACCATCTTTGGACCATCCCATCCCATCCCAACACCAGTCCGTCCATTGCGTCTACTGTCTGCGAACACGCACCTTGTTCCGCACCAACACCTCCCACACCACCGCCTTACCAGGCTTCAACCCAGTCGCACCCGAACAGTTCAAGCTGGGAAAAAGTTGGGACTCCAAGCACCCGGCAAGTACAATCCCTATAGTCAAGCCTACCACACCACCTCATAGTAGTGGATAGCGCCGGGAAGAAGCTTAGCGGCTGTCATACACCGTACTCGTGCTCGATATGGTCGCTGACCGTTGTGTCTTGCTGTTTCGCAAAATTTCTCGAAAACACTCGACGCAATGACCGGACGGAAGCGCCAACGGCAGCCCGTCTTCCACGTCGCCCCGTGTTCTCCTGCAACGCATGTTTTGCGCGAGTCACTCAGCGCTGTCATCTCTTTGGCTCCCGCCCGCAAGCCTATTCGTCTGACACAATGCGACACACGTCAACCGCTTTCGAGTCTGTCTCCGAGATCAGCCAGCGTGCCAACCTATCCCCATTCGAGACCCAGTGTGCCAGTAATTCCTATTCCAATGCCTGCGCCTATGTGCTGGGAAACCAAGGTCACATCGAAGCGTCCACCATCCTGGCCGGTGATGTCAAGACCAGCCAGGAATGTGGCCCTCTGCAACGGCTGATAGGCCCGTGTCACCCCAACATGCGACAACCACCCTAGATTTGGGTGATTGATGGCCTGGGTCGGTCGCTCTCGCCCTAGCAACGGAATCAAGCTCAATCTCTGTTCAGTCAACAAAATCCGGCACCACGCGACTCGCCTATGTTGACCAGTAGACAACGCAACGCCAAGATTCCAGACAATCAATATCCAGCAGTCTAGACTGGCGGTAGCTCATACAAAGTCATCAGCATTCAGATGCGCCGGAGCAGCGAGCTAGCTCCAGAAGAGCAGCCCACGTTGGCCTACGAACAATGACGGCAGTGTTTGGGGCCAGGTCAGGTCTGGGATGATCGTAGTGCGGCGGTGGTGCTGCGTGCAGCGCTTTTCCATGGCTGAATTGCTTCAGCTGCCCGATTGACCCCACCATGCAACATGCCCGCCCGAGGTGAACCCGACCTGATGCTCTGGGGCGCAGGCTGATACGGATAAGGTACGTATCTTCGCTCCGCCTGGCTAGTCAAGCTGACAATCCCTCGCCAGCTATTCATGATTGGCCGCCGGCTGCGCCCCTCCACCTTCTGCTTCCCCTCCAAGTCCAACTCTCCCACGTCCCAAGGGCGACATCCAGTACAGATACAAGCACACAATCAATTCCTTCTCAAGATGCATCGCACGAGTCAAATCCCAGCCGCACGCGCCATGTGTTGGCCAAGCCCACACGGCCGATTCGAGGGACCCTTTCACCTGCGCAAAGTGTATCACATTCTCTGTTTGCCTGCATCACAAGCAATGCCTGATAAACGGGTCTCTTACCGTACAGGCCTCCACTGATAGAGATCCTGCCCACTTCGAGGCGACGTCCAACGGTGGCAAGGCGCGCACATTTTGCAACGGATACGGACAAGGACGTCCCATCAAGGGTTCACTCACTCCCATTGTGTCCCTGGCATCTTCTCTTTTTTTTTTTTTTTTTTTGTTTTTTTTTTTACTTGAATGAGCCCCTACGGACGCAATAAGTTGGATTGGCGATCGCTTCAGTGGCATGCTCCAACTTTGCCGGCTTTAGCACCTAGCGACGGCCTTCAAAAAGAAATAGGCAGGCGATTATTCCTGTAAGAGGCATTCGGGCGGTCCGCACTGAGGCCACAACTCAGCTTCGAATCCTGACAAGCCCATCTGTCAAGCTTGTGAGCACTGAGCACTGCCTCGGCGCCATCAACAATCTGAATGATACCCCAAAAATGCATGTCTCCGGGCCTCAGTCAGCGTTGAGGTGGGGACTCTTACGCAGTACCACGCTGACTTGAAGGATTGCGGGTTTCCTGCATTCCTCCCTGCGCCTTACGCATGCTTGGCTTCGTGTTGCTGGGACCCTTACTGAGCCGCACCCGCGTTCTTGGCCGAGACATTCAAGTGCTTCGCTCTCCAGAATGCCTCGAGCCACCTATCTGTCGGAGACCTCATCAATGCCTGCTGTCACGCAAACCCGATCCGGCCATTCTTACATGTCAGCATGTCGAAGTCTCGGCCCCGCGTATGGATTTCTCGCCTGGGCATCGAACATCTTGAGGAGTTTGATTACCAACGGATGCCGTTTCGTGCACAGAACGGATCTGCAGAAACGAAGCAACATCCGATCGAGGCTTGTGCGGGGCCCGGGATCGGCCCTCCACGGCTGTTGCCCGCGGTGGGTTTGTCCTCTGGTGCCTCCGATTTTCTTTCGGCGTTTCGACCGACCCCAGCAGGACAAGAAACGTTATTCGCTCTTCTGTATGTTGATACTAGACATTATCGGAAAGATTATTGTCAATTATCATTATAGATATTAAGGTAAGTAGTAATATGTTCAAACGTATGGACGCTATACGGTCAAGCATCGTACTCCTAACTCCCATTGCAGAAATCGAGCGGTTGTTCACCCTTTTCACACTGCGACTCTGAAAGTCTTAGCAACGCTAGGAACGCCAGCTTCGTTGACAGCAAACAACATCCAGTAGCCAGGGAGTGCGATACCGGCGTCTCCGGGAACAGTCACCGTGTACTGATTATCGTTGGCCTGAGCCTCCAGAGGGCAACGTCTTTGGTCGGTGTTGACCGCGTGTGTCGAAGTGCCCATCCTAATCATCGAGAAGGTGTAGTTCGCCGCCTCATCCATAGTAATGGTGAAGCTGTCGCCGGCCTTGCACTCGGAGATTGAGAGGCCGGAAACGACGGGGCGCCTGGCAAGAGTTTGCCCGTCCTGGAGCCAAGTTAGCATTGTGGTTCACCGTGCAGGTCAACGTTTCTTACAGCTTCAAAGAGATAGGGCGGCGAGAAGAACTGTCCGTCAAAGTGGTTGGCGGTACATCCGTTGCAAAGACCACCGCCGCCAGAGAAGATGGTCGCGTCAGGCATAAGAAGGGCTACCGAGTGGTAGTTACGGGGGGTGGTGTGTGACTTGAGCTAGGAGGAAGTCAGCACTGTAGCCTTGCAAGCTTTCGCAATGAACTGACCGTAGTGAACTTCTTGGTAGCAGGATCCCACATTTCGGGGAAAAGTTGCGGGTTGGCGTCCGAGAAGAGTACAGTACGGCTCTGACCACCAACAATGAAGACCTTGCCATCGGGAAGGACGACACCATTGGCAAATCCGCGGTTGTACTTGGCGTTCTCAAGCTTCTCAATCTCTACAGCACCGCCAGCCTCACCAATGGTAAGGACATGGGCGTTGGCGGTTGACGCAACGCCGTCGTAGCGAGGAGCACCTCCTACGGTGAGAATCTTTCCGGCAACAGCGCTGAGAGTTTTTGTCAGCGACCAGACTTGGCGATGGGGGGATGGACAACACTTACTCGTACATGACATTGACACCGCACATGGCATCGCTGTCACTTCCTCGGTTTCCAGCACCCTTGACGCTTCCCGAGTCCCGCGTGGAGTACCAGTTCATCGCCTTGCTAGGGCCGGCCTGGAACACATATCCATCCTTCCACGCGTGAAGCCACGCGTGGCTATCGGCCCGGAAAGAGCCACGGGTATCTTGGGTCAACATGGGCGTCACCGAGCACCCATCGAGCTTCTTCCACTCCTTGCTTACAGTGTCGTAGATTTCACCGTGCTTCCCTTGAGCACCACCACGGAACGAGCCACCGATGGTGAAGACCTTGTTGTCAGAAGTAAGCGTGCTCGACTGGTATCCACGAGGGATCTTCAGGTCGCCAGTGGCAGCCCAAGAATTAGTTTCTTCATCAAAGATACTCGTCTTGGCGGCAGTGGAGCCTCCGCTAACAATGATGTGGCCATCAGCGTCCATGGAGATACCCGGGCAAAACATATCATGCTGGGTGTTTTCGACTAGGGCCTCAGTGACTTCCTTGCTGGACGGGTTGTAAATCGACGTATACGTTTTTCCGTTGCCGGGGAAGGTCCAGCGGTTTCTGGTCGTCGTTAGTTCGTCCACCTTGATCAACAAATCAAACTTTCGGCAGTTACGGAAAGGAAAACATAAAACTAACCTCCAACCAGAAGACCACGCCAGCAACTCCCCGGTCTTAGGCAACAAAGCCACGGCAACCGGTACCACCGGGAACTTGACCAGGGCGCTCCATTGTCCGATGCTCTGGAACTGGGAAAAGTCAAGCTGGTACAAGTTGTAATACCCGGCCGCCCCCGTCCCACCGCCGCAGAATGCGCCCTTGTCGCCCGCGCACGCCGTCTTACAAAAGCTGCTTCCACTGTTGCCGCGATCGCTCGGCACGTCGCCGCAGAAACAATCCCGCCCGGCGCCGCCGAGACCAAAGTACTTGCTTTGGTACAGCCCGCAGTGGTCCTGGCACATTTGCACCGTCATTTGCGCAGAGCGAAGCTTGGGGTACTCGACCAAGGGGTCGCCGCGCGCGGGCATGCGCTGGCACCCAATGTGCTGGGCCTTGGATGGGGACGCCGCGGCCGTCATCATCGTCTCCGGGCCGTAGACGTTGACGTAGTTGACGCCGCCGCAGAAAGCGCCGTCGTCACCGCGGCAAGCGGTGTTGCACTGGCTCAGCGGGGCCACCTGGGTGTTTGCGCGCAGGGCGTTGCCACAGATGCAGTCGGTGCCGCGGGAGAGGCCGTACATTTTGGACTTGAACTGGGAGCAGTACGTGGCGCAGGTCGACGGGCTCATCTTGTCGGAGCGGGTGCCCTGCGAGGTGGAGACGTCAGTGGTGCCGGCCTGGTCTGTTGCAATGAGGGCGGTGCCGCGGGTGCGTTCTTGGTAGCAACCCATGTGGACTTGGCCCGAGGGCGCGGTCTCTTCGGCGGGCATTTAATAGACGTTGAGGGTATTGTCTGCGTCTTGTGCTGATACGAAGAGGGGGAGGAGAAGTGCCGTGAGGGACACTGCTCTCGGTGGGAGTTGCATTGTGAATGAGTGTAGATGATACTAGGAAATAACGAATGACTTGGTCCTAATGGATGACGAATTAGAAAAAAATGGTCTGAAAAGAAATGGAGCTCCTGCTCAGAGTTGCCAGAGTAGGTAGGATGAGAGTGTGATCAGCCACTACATGGGATGTTTGAACGCTTCATATACAACTTGGACCTACTTAACACCTAGATAATCACGATATCCTCGCGTCGACAGACCTGAACTACCTTTAGAACTCTAAAACAGAACATTAACCTGATTGGCCGCTCACAAAAACCCACAGCGCTGCCGCCGTCGACGGGCACACACAGACATCAGGCCGTGGTCGACATGGGACGGTCGTCGGTCGAGCACCACCTCATCCCCCGTTCCCCGCTTACTACTTCGGGGTAGACTGTAAGAGTGACGGTTCTACCATAAGCAAAATCACGAGCGAGTGCCCCAGAGCTGGTGTCCTACGTTGGAACGGCGAAACTACTTGGCTTTGCTCAGGCAGGCCAGTTTTGGCAAAACAGAGACGCTGACGATGGTTGATTTGGGTTTAGGTCGCCTGCCAAGAGTTGAAGTGTCATAGCGGGGTCTGGCCTTACTATCCAGTCGAGTTAGACTGACCTTGAGTTTTGAGGAGACAGAAGTTTTGTGGCTGGACTACAATTATTCTTGTCAAGGCTATTTTGGTTTGCCGATGGGAAAATAGAGAAGCGTCTTTGGCGGGACCCTTATTGGGATGCTTCAGTTCCATTGAGGTCAGATGAGGAACTGATGTGGATTGAAGCTGGAGGAGACAGGGGAATCATCTTCACGGCATCAGGCCAGCCAATGTTCATTGGTAATCTGTAATAGGTAAAGAAGGTTTCTGAGTGCATAAGTCATCACAATTGCAGAGCAGAAACTCTCTTGCGGAAATTCATTTAAGCTTACCTTATCCCACCAAGAACGTGGCCGGTCGCATTCCCGACTCATTACAAAATTGCAGACCCAACTAACCCAAATTAAGTCTAAAAAGAAGGTTGCGACCAGCCAAAGCTGATCACTTCTACCGTGTCTCAGGTCGCTCACTTAGCAAGCTTAGCAGACTTAGCCTCCTAGGCGACCCTTTCTCTCACGGCCCTCTTAATTTCCTGGTTTGTTGGTGGCACTGGCTCTAGAACGATCTGGGGAAGGAAGTCTCGACTTTAGGGAGGTAAATGATCCTGTTTTTTTCCGTGGTGCATCATATCTATGATCAAGGTTTTCTCCGAATTCATCTAATGTGCTTGAGTTTGTTAGGTCTGACGATCGGAGTGAATGTGTACATGCAGTTTGGGACGGTTCGTCTGTTGGGGGTTGCATGTCTGAGCGGGCCCAGCGGGTTGAAGGTAACTTTCCGCTGAGCTCTTGACCGTGTGTCGATCAGAAAACACGAGAGAGGACGTCCACCATCCTCAAGACTTGTTGATGGGAGTCGGCATTCTTTTCTTGAATGTGAAAGTCCTCATGCATTTCTTGGTCGACTATGTATTAGTCAATCGTTTCGACATCCCACTTCGCGACGCCCACCTCCCTAAACATGACGTGTTAAGGAGGTGGGAGCCGTGATGCGCCACAAGTAAGGTAGTCCACACTACGTCACTAGCAGTCCATGTAGCATACCTACTCCAGAGGATCAAAATAGTTCATCGCGCATGTTTGATATTGGCGGATGCATTTCATGGTCATCTCTTCATAAGCATTCTTCTCCCTTAATATTAAGATACCTGAACCGCCCCTTTGAAGATGACGGCTTCCACGACTTCGGGTTCGACGATTTATGTTTGTTCTTGTTACGTAACAGGGATAGTAATCGCACCTCATAAAGTGCCCGTTACGTACTAAATCACGTATCTATTTTAGATATCGTATATATAGACCTTTTCCTTTTATTTATTTTTATTTTAATAATTAAGCTACTTTTATTATACTCCGTATACCTATTATTACGTACTATAATTTATAATAATTATAAGCCTAGCTCTTAATTAAGACCTTATACTACGATAACGTACTTATTAATATAATTTTTATAATCTTTTTAAAATAACTAACTTATTTATATTTATTTTAGCTTAAGCTAAACTAACTAATTATAATAATTAAATTAAATAGTTTAACGTACTTCGTATTATAAATAAGGGCATTGGGGTTTAGAAATACGTTAATCTAAACGCTCTAAATTCCGACGTATTCTTTAACCCCTTTATAGTACTTATTTTATTTTTAAAATTCGGATAATTAGTTATAACCCGTAATAAAAAAGAACTACGAGCTTATTAAGCCCGTTATAAGGCGTTTAAAAACGATTAAAGAAACTAAGAAATCTTTTATTAATAGCTTTTAAATATAATTCTTAGTACGAACTTTTTAATTTTTTTAAATACGAGTAACTTATAAAACTAAGCTAGGTTTTTTTTTTTAAAACTAACTATATTACTTATTTTATATAAATAAATCTATTCTTATATTATATTTATAAAAAGGATCTATATATTTAAGAGTATTTAAAAATAATAGGAGCTCGATGCTAAATATAAATAACTTATAGCTTACGAACGTAATATTATTAATATATATATTAAAATCTTCGTTTAGTAGTTAGTAAAATTAGTTAATACTATATTATATAAATATATATTTTAAAAAGCTATTAAAAACGGCGCTAAGTTTAGTATATAGCGAATTATTAAATATTTAAAATAAGAATTTACGCCCCCCGAACTAGTAATAAGGAATATAGTTTAGAAAAATATTAATAAGCCCTTAATAAAGCGAGGATTAGAATTAACCCCTAATATTAATATAAAAAATAATAGTTTACTTATTTTTAAACTAAAACGTATAATATTCTAAAAATTAATAAAAAGATCGCTATACTTAATTTCTTAGTTATAGTTAAGTCTAAACTTAATTTTATATAAAACTAACATATATATAAGACCTTTAGTAAATTAATAACTTTTAGAACGTATACGAGGACCCTCGAGGAGATTATATATATATTTAGCTTAATAACTTAGGACGTATATATTAGATAACTTTTAAATTAAAAAGGGGTTTACTCTATTTTTATTAAACGCTTTAACTTAGTTAACGATATAAATAATAAGGGTAACGTTATATATTTTTATAATTACGTATACCTATAGCGCCCTATAGTATATTAAAAATTAAAATAGGTATTTATAAACTAAAATATTAATAAGTTATTAATACGAATACTAAGGAGCTATATAAAAAAAGTCCTCGCTATTATTAAATTAAATAAATAGAAATTATTTTATAATAAGGTTAAAAAAGCTAGTTAACTAAAGAACGATAAAACCCCTAAGAAACCTAGGTTTTTAAAAAGATCCTTTAACTAACTTATAGTAAGCTTATTGATAAACTAAAATAAGGGCTATATAATTATTATATTTATAAAAAATTAGGACTTAGAAATAAACGTAATTTTTAGTACCCCTATAAATAGCGCTTACCCCCTTTTTTAAAATATAATAATAAATAATTATAAAATAACATATTAAGTTAATAATAAGAGCTTATTTAAACCTAAGAGTTACGTATTATTAAGTAATAAAAACTATATTAAATTAAGAATTATTATATTATTTATTATCGTACGTAGTACTTATATTATAAAGGGCGTCCTAAACGGACCTAAGGGAAAGGGAACTTATAATTTAAAACTCTAAAACGTTACTTATATCGAGGGATTTTATATTAATATAGTTTTAAAAACTTTATTAAATAGAAGCGTATTTTAATATTATAGTCTAGATTATATTTTATAATAAAGAACGCTTTATAAGAATATTATTAAAAAGTAGCTTATTTAAAAGAATAATTTAATCTTCTTTAAATATAAGCTCCTCTAATCCTATCCTTTTTTTATAAATTTTAAGCGTATTTTATAGAGCCTAGTTAGTATTATATTATTAATTAGCTATAAAAAATTCTATTACTTATATTAACGTATTTATAAGAGGTCTAATAGCGCGCTCCTTTAGTACTTTAAAATAGGTTATTTTAAACCTAATATTTTTCGTTAATTACTATATAAAACTCGAGGTATATATATTAAACTCTTATTATAAGTTAAGTATAAAGTATATATATTATTTAAAGCTAAGATAGTAGTCTTAAAAAAACTACTCTTAAAAAGAGCCTTATAGTTATAGTACTATATATACTAAGATCTCTTCTATTTTAAACTATTTTTTAATAAATAATAATATATACTTATAGCTTCTAACGAATATAATAAGTAGCTTAGGGGGTTCTTTTTAAAAACTAAAATAGAAAAAGAAGTGCTTTTCGTATTATAGAGCCTCGAGGTAGCGATTTATTATTAAAAAAGGACTCTAATTTACTTTTTTAAAAATAATAATAAGACCGCTCTCTTAATTATAAACGTTAAATATATATATAAAACGTAGTATAATAAGCTAAGAATCGGAATAGAACTTCTATTTTTATATATAAAAGAACCTATAAATAATACTAAAAGAGTAAGTTAATTTATAATTACTAAAGCTTATAAAATACGCTTTTTTATAAACCTCCTTACGAATTTATAAAACGAAATAGTACTAATAGTAATTTTTATTTATGATATTACTTTATAGGAGGCTAATAAAAGAGATTTATTTATTATAATAAAAATTAATTAATAAAAGCGGTATTAACGCTAGTAATAAATAGGTTACTAAGTACGGAATTTTAAACTAGTTACCCTATATCTTAGTAACCTTTATATATATAATTATTAAATATACCTTTTTTATAAAGATCGTAAGAGGGGTATATATTAAAAAGAGTTTAAAATACTTTTTTATAAATATATAAGATACTTAGTTAGATATATATTAAAAACATATAATTTATATAAAGTCTAAGTACCTATACTTAAGTAAGTATTTATTATAAAAAATATTAAGTTTAATAAAAAAGTCTTTTATAATCCCGTATACGAAGAATAAGTTATTATAAGTAAGTAAGTAAATTTAGTAATATAAAAAATATAAGAACTTTTTAATATTAATAATAAGTTAGTTCGAGCACTCGGGGAAATAGATCTAGACTTTAAAAATACTAATACTTAAAATAACTCTATAATTAAGGATAATATTATTATTAAATTTTTAATTATTTAGGACGCTAAGTAATTAATAAACGTACTCTAAGGTGCGGTAAATAAGGTTAAAGAGGCTAATATAGTTTTATTATTATTATTAACTCTTAAAATAACCCCCTTATATAAGCTTAGGAATAGGGGTAAAAAAAGAGATATAATGATTAAGTTATAGATAGCTTTATATAGTTTATAGTCCTCCCTACGAGCGCTTATATATATTATAAAAGTTCTTGAGCTTTTAATTCTTAACGGCTCTTAGTAAAATACTAAAATATATAATAAATAAGGTATTAATTATAAAAAAGTAATTTTTAATATTAAAGTTAACGTTAATAAAGAACTTTTATAATAAACCTTTATTATTATATAAAAATAGAGCTTATAAGAACTACTTTATTAAGTACTAAGTAAAGCTCTATTAGGTCCTAAACGTTTAAACTAGGCCCGTAAACTTTTATAACGCTTTAATAATAATATTTTCGTAACGCTTTTATATTTAAATATAAAAGACGGCGATTATTATAACCGTCTTTAGGACTACTTTTTCTCTACTTTTATACTTAATTAATAAAAAGTTATAAAGGAAAGTAATATAAAATATATAATACTTTATTAAGTAATAAAAAGAGTAGTTTATAAGACCTATTTAGAGCGCTCTAGAGGAGTTTAGAAATTACGACTTATTAAAGTTAATTTCTAAAGCTTATTAAAGAAGTTTAATAATATTAAATATCTCTTACCGTAACTATAAAAACTACTTAAGGATATTATAAATATAAAAATAAAAAAGCTAAGGGATATTAGTATATAAAAAGAAAATAACTATAATTTTAAATAAAGGATTTTATTTTTATTAAAGTAAGTATATATTTATAAATATAACGTTAATAATAAAGTTAATAAGGTAAAAGTACGTATATATATAAAGGGGGATATATAACTACTTAACCCCTTATAAAATACGTACGCTTTAACGCTCGCTATAAAGGCCTTTAGGCTTATAATAATAATAACTACTTAATTCGACTTTAAAATAAACTAATATAATATTATTAACGTATTCCTTAACGCGCCTTTAAAAATAATAAGTTAATAATTATTAAACTCTTAAAAAAATATAAGGTTATTAATAAAATAAATAAACTCTAACGCACTCTATATAGCCTCTAAGACTTATTAATTTTTTAATTTTAAACTTTTATTTTTATACTCCGTAATATAAATATAATATATAATTATAACGAGATCTATATTTACTAAACTATAAATAGGAAGGTAATATTAATATTTTATATTAATAATTTTATTATTTTATATTATCGAAACGATAAAAAGGCGGCTTAGGGGATCGTTAATAACATAAAAAAATATATTAACTTTAAAAAGAATAGACTAATTAATTACTTTTTTAAAGTGCGGATTTTATAAAACTATATTATTTATAAGGTTTACCTTATTTACGATATATATATTAAGCGAGTTATTAAGCGCTTCGATTTTATAAATTTATTATATTTAGCTACCCCTCTTTTTTAAAAAGAGTTTAAACTAAACGAGAGGTAAGTAATAAAAGAAGAAATAAAGAGCTACTAAGAAAAAGTTAAGAGTATGCTTTATATAGCTATTATAATTAGACTAGACGTCGCTTTTATTTACTTATAATTATTACGGTTCTTAACTAACCTAAGCGCAACTTATATTAAAATAATTAATTACTATATTTAATATTTTTATATAACGAGATATTTTATACTCTATTATAATAATATACTAAGTACGTAATTATTATTTTTAACTAGAAATACTAACTTTATAAATAACGAGGTAATATAACGATTATTTTAAAAATATATAATATTCCTTTTTAATAGCTTAATTTAATAAAAATTAATATATTAAGCGATAGTTACGACGTTAATTACTAAAGCTAAGCTTCTTTACTTTAAAGAAACTATAAAAGAGACTATAGTTTTAAAATACCTTTTTAAAGATATTACCCTTAACTTAAAAAAAGTATAATTAGTTAACTACGATAATTAGTAAACGATTCGACTTATTATAAAAAATTTTTTTTAGCTACTTAACTTCGCTATATTAATAACTATATAAAATATATAGTTAAGATAAAAGTAAGCTAAAAATAGCTTCGAGGTTACTTATATATTAATAAAAAATATATTAATAAATAAACTTATTAAAAACTTTTTATAAGCTAAGTTCGAACATTTCCGTATACTTCTTAACTTTTATAATATATAAAAAGCTATTATAAATAGCTAAAATAATTAAAAATAATTAATTTAAGTTATGCTTAAAAAAACTTAATACTTAAAAGTAGACGATAAACGGAACTTAAAGTGCGGCTTAGAGGTTTAAAATAAATAAAATAAAAACTTTTTATAGCCCGAAGGCCTAAACTCTTAAAATAACCTTACTTTATAAGGTATATATATATAAAAATAAGACCTAAGCTTATATTTATTATTTAAATTTTTAGTTTATAAAGTATATAATTAATAAGAGTATAGCGTTATTAAAAAAGAGGGTTAGTATACGTATTAAAAAACGCGTTTTATATATTTCGAAATTTATAAAGCTAGGAATAATAAGGGTAGCGGGGGGTATAAGAGCCGGAACGACTATTAAGTTAACGACTTAGAATATAAAAGCGAGTAACGTAATAAAAAGTTAATTATAAATAATTATAATAAATATAAAAGAGAACTAGGGGCGCGCGTTAAAAAAGTCCTCTATATAAAAGCCGATATAGTTCTTATATATTTTTTAATTATTATATATTTAGCGGACGATATTACGGAGCTTAGTAATATTTTATTAAAATTATAATTAAAAGTACGCTTTTTAATAATAAAAAAGGATAATATACTTATAAAAAAGGGAGCGCTATTTATAATAACCTCAGTAAGGGCCTAGGCTATTAGTTATAAAATAATTAATATATTAATATACCTACGGGCTTATAAAGTAGTAGTACTTATTATCGCCGTTAATAATCCGTAGTTATAAACTTTATAAAAAGGAAAGTTAAAAAGTTAAAAAATTTTAAAAAAATAGTCTAGCGAGATAGTATAAGTATTTATTAATACCGTATATTAATACTATATAAACGATATTAAGAATTACCTAAGTAGCTAATAAAAGTAAAAATAAAAAATAAATATTAATATACCCTTTAGCTAAATAGTTATTAAAATAGTACGCATACTAATTACTACTTCTTATAAAATAGTAACTACTATTTTTAATATTAATATACTAAAGGGCTATTTTAAAATAGGGTAAGTATTAGATCTCTCGTTTTTTAAAAACCTCTCTCTTAAGCTTCTTAAGGACTAAGTATATATTAAATAGGCCTAAAATAGTAAAAAGAATTATATTTATTACGGGGGGTACTTTAGTTTCTTAGCGTTTTTTTTTATTTCTTACTACTTTTTTAAAAAGAGCTAGCTTTACGTTTTTTAAACTTTAAAATAATATTAAATATAAACTCTTAAAATAATAAGTATACGATATACCCTTTTTAAAAAGCTTATTATCCGAACTAGTTTTATTTTTATTTTTAAACTCCGAGGGGGAAATAAATAAAAGCTTATTAAAGCTTTTATTATTATTACTTACTTTATTATTACCTTTATTATAATTATTAAAAAGAGCCTCGAACTTAATAAAGTTTTTAATATTTTAATTAATAACTTTAATATCCTTTTAATTAAGAAGAAAAAGCTCGGTAGCCGGGCCTTAATAAATAAATAAGAAGTTATAAGGGGGGGTAATAATTTAAAGGGGCTTATTATAATAAATTCGGGATACGGCCGGCGATAGGATGCTAATAACTTAGCAACCGGTATACGGATCTTATTATAAAAGAACTTTTTAAAAAGTAAAGCCCTTATAAAGGACTCTATAAGCTTTAGTTTTATAATATATTTATACTTATATTATAACCTCGCTAGTTAAGTACTTATAGCCTAATTCTTTATAATTCTAAAGCTTTTACTTTTATAAAATAATTAGTATAAGTAATAATAAATTATAAAAACGAACGGAACGTTAACGAAACGATACTTAACTATTAGCGAAGAGTTATTAGTATTAACGAGCTATAGCTATCTAGAGTTAACTACTTAACCTTATTCTATCTAAGAGAACGAGCGTATTATAAAATAAGTCTTATTTAAATACTAATATTTATAAAAGAGCTAAATAAAAAAGATAATTAAGGTAGATTACCCTTACGGGCTAGTTACCTCGTTAATATTCTAAAGACCTTATTTATTATAAACGGGGCGTTTATTAGTAATTAATTACTAAATATACGAGGTTAAAGTATATATAAAGGCGCGGGTAGTATTAAAATAGCTAGTTTAATAGACCCTATAGGCCTAATAATAACCTATTTCTATAAAATAATAAAAATAATAATCGAAGATCGAAACTAAGAACGGCGTTAATATAAGGAGCTCGTTTAATAACTTACCGAGTGACTAATAACGCGTTTAAGTTAACGAGAATATAAAAAGCCTCTTTTTTATAATTATAAACTAATTAGAAAAGAGTTTACGAGTACTTAAGTAGTAAACTAAATTATTATTATAGAAATAAGTAATAAGCTTCGCGCAAAAAGTACTATAAAATAGTATATTAAATAGGCCCTATTTAAAATATCCCTATTACTATAAACATAATAGTATAATTATAAAAAGAGCCTCTAGGATCCCCTCTCCTAGAGCGACTTCTTAACGTTTATTTATTAATAATACGTAGACCCCCAGACTTAAGAACGGGAATATTATAAAAAGCTAAGGATAAAAAGGCTAAAAGAGGGCTAGACCCTTACTTAGTTCTTTACTAAGTAGTTAGCAATTTATTATAACTTAAATATAAAAAATATAGAGAATTCGAAAGTAGAGGTATATTAGTTCTTTTTTAAATTACTATCTTAGCTATAGGACGATTTAATTCGTTATAGGGTCTTAATTAAGAGAGTATATAATATAGCTTACGAGGCTAATAAACTATAATTATTAAATTAATAAAAGGGTAGCGACTAGTTATAGAAGGATAATAAGAAGAGGCTATATCCGTTATTAGAATAACTACGTCGAATATCCCCTTTTTATAAAAAAAAGAGTAGGGAGAGCTCTAAGGGGCCAGGCTCTAGGGACTTATTAAGAGTAATATTATAAAAGCTATATAATAAGAGTGCTTATACTAAGCTATTATAAAAGCGTTATAATAATAATATTAAGTACTTTATATATAATAAAATAGGTTATATATTTAATAAGTATTAAAAAAATAAGTTAGGAGGTAGGGGTAACGATAAGCCGACGTACCCCTAATTAAAACTAACGTTAGTAACTATTTAATAAGTTATTACTAAGCTAAGAGTTATAGAGGTCGATTTATTAAAAAACGAGTAAGTATAAGTAATATACCTAATATACTTATACTAAGTATTAAGAGGGTATCGATAGGAATAATTATAAAGGGTAGGGTAATAGTTTTGCGAGGTATTACTAAAAAGCTAGTAAAAGTTAATATAAATATATACTCCGAAATAAATATTATTAATACTAGGCTCGTAACTTACTTAGGGTTAACCCCGGTTATTACTATAGCTCCCTTATTAAAGGACTTTTAGGGTAAAGCCGTAAGCTAGGGGAAAGCCTACTAGTTAACGCTCTTCTTTATTAATTACTATAAGTAGCTAAGGAAGATTTAGTAATTATTTACTATAGTTAATAGGGATAAAGGAATAGTAGACCTCTTATTATTACGATTATTAATAAGCTAGGAGGGTATTCGTATTAATATAATAACGAATATATAGTCGTA
Organism: Colletotrichum lupini; assembly: GCF_023278565.1. NCBI lineage: Eukaryota > Fungi > Ascomycota > Sordariomycetes > Glomerellales > Glomerellaceae > Colletotrichum > Colletotrichum lupini. The sequence continues at coordinate 3,677,404 of NC_064673.1, read as the reverse complement.
TAAGCCTATTTCGGTTATTAAACTAGAGGTAATAGCTCGCGATATTATTAAGAATTACGAAAGGGTATATATATTATATATTGTTATTATAAGAAGTATTACGAGGGTAATAGAGACTAAACTACGAGGGGGTTTATTATTAGAACTTTAATTAGAAATAGAGACGTTCAATAAGTAGTTAGTAAAGGGACCGTAGTTATATAGTAAAATAGAATATATTATTAACCTAGTTCTAAGTACTAAATTACTATATAGTCCTATTTATTTATTAAGCGAGAAATAACTTAATAAGCTTTATATATATATTATTAAGAACCTAGCGAATAGTTATATTATACTTTTAGTTAGTAAGGCTAGGGTACTAATCCTTTTTATATTAAAAAAGAACGGTACGCTACGCCTTTATATAAACTATTACGAGCTAAATAAAATAACCCTCAAGAATCGATACTTATTACTACTTATTAACGAGCTCTTAAATAGGCTTCGCAAAGCAAAATAGATTTTAAAAATAGATATTAAGGATATTTACTACCGTATCCGAATTAAAAAAGAAGACTAATAGAAAATAGCGTTCCGGAGCCGATACGGTTACTTTAAGTATACTATTATACTTTTCGGGCTAACGAACGTACTTGCGACGTTCTAGGTATATATTTACTAAGCGCTCGCTAACTTATTAAATACTTACTATATAATATATATAAACGATTTAATAATCTATTTAATAATAAAAGAGTAGTATATAAAGGATATTAAAAAGGTCCTCTAACGTCTACGTTTATACGGGCTTTTTATTAAATTATTAAAGTGCTCGTTTTATTAAAAAAGGGTCGAGTTTTTAAATTATATTATTATATTAAAAGGAATTAAGATTAACTTATTACGAGTACGAATAATTACTAACTAGAAGGCGCTAGAGTTTATTAGGGATATCTAAGTGTTCTTAGGGTTCTATAACTTTTATTAGAAGTTTATTACTAAATACTTAGGTATTATTATATTAATAATAGTATTATTAAAAATAAAAAAGGGGTAAATAAGGGATTTTTAATAAACTAAGGAAGTAAATAAGGCGTTTAATTAGCTAAAGGTCGCTTTTACTTTAGCGACTATACTTACGTATTAGAACCTATAACGTATTATATAAGTAGAAACCGACGCTTTAGTTAAAGTTATTATAATAATTTTATTATAATAGGCTAATAGAGAATAGCGACCCGTTACTTATTAGTTATAGAAGTTTATAAATACGGAGTAATAATAGGCTACGGGCTAATAAAAACTACTTACTATAATAAAAGGGCTAGAGTACTAGGCTTAGTACTTCTAGGGCCTTTTATAAAAGTTTATAGTCTTAACGGACTACTAAGTATTTAAAAAAGTAATTAGTATACTAACGCGGGACCTTTAGGAAAGGCTTACGAGGTAGGTATATAAATTATTAATATTTAATTTTAACTTAGAATACTAGCTAGAGAAAACGAACCTAGCGGACGGTCTATTTAAAAAGCTAGACTATATAGAGGGGGAAGTGCTTTATAAAAACGTCCTCTTTACGCTAGCCTAGAAGCTATGTTTTATTAGCAAACTACCGCCCAATATTTAGCAAAGGATAATTAGCCTAAAAAAATAAAATAATATTATTAAGGTATATATTTAAGTAGTTAAGGCCTCCTTTTACGATCTTAGCTAAATATTAACTAGCTCTAGGGATAGGGAATTCTTTTTTTTATATTAATAGCGTATTATAGGGCGTACTAATAAAATAGTAATAGTTATTACTATAACGACTCGAAGTAAAAAAATAAAAGAGTTATTAGCGAATGCTCGTTAATAGTCCGGTAAGGATAAAAAGGAGTCGGATAGAGCTAGGGTTATTATATTAAAATAATATATCCTACGCCCTATTATAAAAGAGCTTATAAAAGGTAAAATAGTATTCGCTTCTTATCTCTTATTAAAAATTAAGGAGCTTATTAAAGGATTATAAGCTAAAGACGAGTTTTATATATTATAATTAATAAAAGTTTACGCTATAACTAGCGAGTTAAGAATATATTTACTTAACGAATAGGGTATACTATTGTTTAAAAAAAGACTTATTATTTTTTAAATAAAATCCTTTTAAATAGAGATTTTTTATTAATATTATAACGACTATAGGGTAGGTTATATAAGAGCTACGAAAACTCTTAAGCTAATTTAGAGGAAGTTCTATTAAAAAGATATTTAATAAAATATTTAGGAATACGTTAAGAACTATAAGTATTATTTAGGAGTTATAACCTTAAGATATAAGCCGTATAGGTAGCTATAGTTACTATTATTACCCTTATACTTATTTTAAGAAATATTTATAGATTTTATTATAGGGCTATTACTAAGCGCTCGTAGTAACGGCGTAAAGTACGATAGTATCGTAGTTATTATTTATTATATAATAAAATTTACGAAGTTCTTATTTACTATTAAAATACTTAACGTAGTATAAATAGTAAGTATTTTATACCGGGAGGTCGAATATAAGTTTAGTACGCTTAAAAGCATTGTTATAAATAGAGATAAGTTCTTTATAAACATATTTTAAGAAGAGTTTATTAAAGAACGGGCGATATATTACTAACTATTTACTACGTATTATTTATAAACGGATAGCTAAACGGAGCGAACTTATTAAATATTAAAAAAGTATTTAAAGATTTATGCTAAGGGCTTATTAAATAAGTAAGTAGCGTAGTTAAAAGAGGCCGAGTTTATATATAATAATAGTTAATACTTTATTATAAAAGTATCCCCGTATATAGTACTATATAGCTATTACCCTAGGTACGTTAAATATATACTTAATTATAAGGTTATAGTCTAAGGGGTTTAGGAAAGGGTTTAGAAAATTAAAGAGATTAGGGCTTAGGCTATACGAGTATAAGTATAAGCCTCTAAGAGCTAAGTAGCTTATTATAATAAAAGATATATCCTAAAAGAGTTTAATTATAGAGAGGTCGTTAGCCTATTAATAAAGAATATATAATTTAAGAATAATAAACTAGCGCCGAGATATATTAAAATAGTAATAGCTAAAAGGGTAGGGAAATAGGCTTACTAAGTATATTTATTAAAGTAATATTAGAAAATATATAATATTTTCTTAGTTTCTTAGTTTAAGCTATAAAGAAATTACTAAACGGTTAGTAATTAAATAATAAATCTCCCGAAGTTAAAAAATAAATAAGACGTTTAAAAAGTTAAAGAAATTATTATAATATAAAGCGAGGGAGGAAACTTATAATATTTTATTAAATAAGCTAGGTAGCTTACTAAGTATAATACGTAAGAGCTTATTAAGTATCTTAAAAGGGTAGTAGAAGTAGTTAATAAATTTAAACGCTATAAGAAAAGGGTATATATAAAATAGGATAATAAACGTTAAGTTCGTAACGAAAGGTTACTAAAAATAAGTTAATTAATAATATATTATAGAACCCCTTTTATTTAACCTAGCGTAATCCTTAAGAAAAAGATATAGTATTATAACCCTCGGTAATATATTACTAAGAAATTACTAAGATCTAGTTATATAAGGGGAGTAACTTATATAATATTAATAATAATAATAATAGTTTTAGTATATATTTTTAAAGCTTAATAATTAGTAATAGTAGTCCGCTTAGTAAGTAAGAAGTGGGGAGGCTTTATATACGTACTTAGCTAATTATTTAAAATAAGGCCGTTAACCTTATTAATATTATAATAAGTAAAAGAGAGGTAGTTAAAGTTATATAGAGTATTATATATATTAATAATAATAGTTCGTAAAGCGTTTACTACTTAATTACCGTTAAAAGCTATAATAAAAAGTATAACGAGAGCTATAATAAGAAGTATAATAAGAGCTATAATAAGAGATATAATAGGAGCTATAATAAGAAGTAGAGTATAAAGTAAAATAGGGGCTATAATACTATTATTATTAGTAATAAGTTAGGGACGGGGGACGTTATTTAAAGTAATACTCTCGTAGTCCTAATTAAGCTAAGGGACCTTAGTAATATTAATATTTATAAAGAACTTATTAATATTAAACTACTTATTACGACCCGTAGCTTTAACTTTAATATAAGTAATAGCCTCGTTAAGCTATTATAAAGCTTTTACTTAGAATAAAAAGAGCGTAATATTAGCTTTATTAAGATTTAGAATAATATAATTAAGGGCTAGAGTACCCCTATTTATATTAAAAAAAGTATTATAAATAAGGGTTAGCGAGTTATTAACGTTAAAATAGTAGCGCTTATTATAATACTAAAAAAAAGAATTTTTTAAATTATTACCGAGCCCCTTAGATTTAGTATCCTTACGCTAGGACTTATTAAATTTAAACTTAAAGTCGTTCCGCTCGTTATTATTATTAAGAATATAGTTAGTAATAAAAGTATACTTTTTAATAAGAGTCCGAGTCTTAGGACTATAAAAAATAAGGGTAGCGCTATATATAATAATAGTATAAATAAGTACTTTATTTATTAAAAACTTAGTAACGCGTTTATAAAAAGTAAGGAAAGTAAGAAACTCCTAGATATATATAATAATAACGCCCTTAGGAGTCTCCTTATAGTACTAAGCTAGAGCGTTAAGGTTATTTTATAAAGCGGTTATATAGTTATTATTACGAAAATAAGCTAGCTAGAAGCGACTAAAGTAGGAGATAATTTTAGTTTTATTATTAATATTAAGGATACTAGCTTAAAAAAAGAAATCTAAATTAATAAAAAGAAAATTCGCTAAACGATTACTAATAACTTATTATAATCGAGATTAATAAGTTTAAATACTTACGGTTAGTAACGAGCTCCTAGAGAGTAGCCTATTTAAAGTAGACCTTTTTTATTTTATTACTTATTAACGGGTTAGTAATATAAGTAGTAACCTTCTCTTATACGCTAATAATATAGCTAAAAGTATAGAGAACGCGGCCGCGTTTATAAAAGTTAAAACTACTTTACTCCTTAATATTATAGAACTTTATAAAAGTATTTTAAATAAATTAAGTAGCGCTATATAGCTCCTTAAGAACTTAAGAAATATCGTTAGCTAATATTTTAATAACGGATTAGCGAGGACTTAACGACTTATAATAGAACACTTTTTTTTATTAATTTAATAAATAATATACTTAGCGACATAAGCACCGGTAATATAAATAAGCTCGTTAATATTATAATATAAACTAGCTAAGTAACGTATATAGGGAGTATTACCGCAGAGACTACGGAAGCCCTTTTTAGGATTATATTCTATATTAAGTATGTCCTAAATGCGCAAAATAATAGATATTTTAGTAAATACTTAGTAATAGTATAGCGAGAGAGTTATAATTAGGAAATAATATAGAATTAGAATATTATAAGAAGAAAAGTATAGTTATATAAAAAAGAATTCGTAGAACGGTTATTAAATAAAAAAAAGGAAAAAAAAAAAATTACGCGACTAGTAACGGATAAAAAATCTTTTATTATAATTAATAGCTTAGTAATAATAATAACTACGAGGTTAGGTAGGCTCTTATATATTATATCGGTCGGAATACTTTATTATAAATATATATTACTAACTTAATAACTAGTTAGCGCGCTATCGCTAAATAATAATAATAAAGTATTCGTTAAATAAGGAGATAGGAGTAATACCTTATTCTTAAGTAAGAAAAAATATTATTAACGCCTTATAGAATCTATTATAAATAACGACGTTAATAGCTTTATTATTAGTATTAAAAGAAGATATTATATAATAACTTTAGGGACTAAAGTTACGTAAAGGGGGAGTAATTATAATAAATTTAAGATGTGGTTAGTAATAAGATGCCGATAACTTAGTAACCGGTATATAGATCTTATTATAAAAGAACTTTTTAAGAAGTAGAGCCCTTATAAAGGACTTTATAAGCTTTAGTTTTATAATATACTTATACTTATATTATAGCCTTGCTAGTTAAGTACTTATAGCCTAATCTCTTATACTTATTAATATTATTACTTATCTAAACTCTTAATAAACTATATAACGTATATATAAGAAGTATTATAACAATTATATAAAACTTATTATTATTTCTAAATATATTAAATATTTATATTTAAAATAAAATTAATAAACGATTTAATAATATAAGTGCGCGTATATAATAAACGGGGGTATTTATAATAACTATAAGAGGTTAAAAAAAAAAAGAAAAATAATAGCTAAGTAACGTTATAAGAATTTAAATATACATAAAGCGGCTAAGTAGCCTCGCCCTTAATAATTTATATATTAAAAGTAGTAAAATACGTACTATTCTAAGTTAGGATTTTATTTATTTTAAATAAAAGGATATATTTATAATAAACGCGGTTTAAAAGACGCGTATCCCTTATATTTTTTATTTATTTATATTTAACTAAATTAGGCCTTTATAAGGGTATTTAAAAATTCTATTTTAAATATAATAGCTCCTTAGTAATAGTAATTAGGGGGTATATTACGTAATAGGGATAGTAATTATACTTTATAAAGTGCCCGTTACGTGCTAAATTACGTATCTATTTTAGATATTATATATATAGACCTTTTCTTTTTATTTATTTCTATTTTAATAGTTAAGCTACTTTTATTATACTCCGTATGCCCATTGCTGCGTGCTATAACTCGTGACAGTTCTGAACGTACTCGCCGCGATTAAACCAAACTCGTGCCCGGTGAGGCATAATAACCAAGTAATAATCTCGACGAACAGCGCGCAGAGCCAATCCAACCATGCTCGTTCTTAATTCATTAAGTTTCAAGGGTTCTTTTAGGGTTATAATTGCTCTCTCGTCCCGATTCCTAGTCCTCTAAGTTCTAGAACCTCTGTGTTGAAAAATACAGTGTTTAGTAATTACTTCTTCTGCAAGCTCGGGCAAAGTCCGAAGTTCCAGAAGATTTGCAGTTCATTACATCGAAACCCGATATGGTGGTCGCCGAGAACTTGCCTAAACGGGTAAACATGGAGATATTCCGCGATTCTACGCGTATGCCGGTGCACAGCCGCCGCGGAAAGGAGGCGAAGATCCTTAATACCCGTTATAAAACCAACATGCTAAAGAGCTCAGCCCTAAATTGAATACCAGCTCTACACCAATACCCATCATTCTGTCTTACGACCAATAGTATGTACGAGTGCAAGCTGGAAATTCAGCGGGTAGTCCGTAGCCAAGACCTCGGCATCCGTGGCGACTGCGGTCGCTATGCTCCTCTTTAGAGCCTCAACTCCACAAACTCTCCCACTTCCCGGCCGACAACGTAGATGTGGACGTCAGCAGCGCAAGGGGCCGTTCCAATCAGAGCCTTTGCAACGTAAGCCATTAAGGAGAACTTGATTAGCGGATGGCTACAGAACCCCGAGCAATGCTAAAAGTGGTGATGGACAATAGAATATGGAAATAATCCAGCGAAGGCATTGTCGTATAAGAGATGATGGAATCCTCAGAAGAAGATGCTGAGTTTAGGACCTCACCCTCATCGCACAGTCTAAACACGACTTGACTCTCATTCGCCAGAACCCTCGCTTTACTATACTCATCTTCAACATGCTGTTCACCGACTTGTTCCTCTTTGCCTTGGCCGCAGGGACCACCCTCGCTCACCCAGAGAAGCTCACTGCCGAACAGGCAAAGCATGAAGCAAAGCTCATTGGCCGAAGCACCGACAAGTGCGCCGCGGCGATTGAGAAGCGCAAGGCAGAAATGTTTGCGAAGCGAGCGGCTCGTCTGCAAACCCGCCGAATTCAAAACGGCCATGTCGATACCCGAGACCTGATGTCTCGGAACTCGCTGCAGTACACCACCATCCAGAACGACACTTGCGTCCTGGCCCCTGACACCGTCTGGGGACCCTATGGGTTAGTCAACTACGACGGGTTCGATTTTGAGGTTGATGCGGGGACTGACTTTGCGACAGCGTCGATGGAGAAATTCATCGTCACGATCTGCGTGAGACGCAGGGAGGTATCGACTTCTATCTCGACATGGGCGTGATCGACATCGAGACATGCGAACCCCTCGTCGGCACAGCCCTCACGATTTGGAACTGCAACGCAACCGGCTCGTACTCCTCTTTCACCGGAATCGACCCCAACACCGCAGAGCTCCTGGACAACTGGTCTAAAAGGACAGACGGCACCACCGACGACGAGACGTTCCTGCGCGGGATCCAGACGACCGACCAGAACGGTGTCGTGGAGTTCCTCACGAAATTCCCCGGATACTACATCACCAGAACGACTCATATTCACGTCACTGCCCAGACCAACATTGCGAACGGCACGTCCTACTCCGCGAGCAAGGTGCAGCACATCGGACAGCTTTTCTTTGAGGAGGACCTCCTGAGCCAAGTGTATGCTGTCAGCCCGTACAGTGAGCACCTTACGACGTTGAACCGTACTACCAACGAGGAGGACTCGCTGTACTCTGATGCCAGCGCCGACGGGTACAGTGCTGTCATCAGCGTCAGCCAGTTGACTGACAACATTGAGGATGGTCTCGTTGGATATGTGAGTGGATGACTTGCCAAATGAAAGTGAAGTCCAAAAACGTGCTAATGTGAAGTGATAGATTACGATTGGTGTCAACTCGACTGCCGATGGACTGGCCATCACCGGAGGTGGTGTCAACCCTCAGGGATACCTTCCTACTGTTAGTGTGGATGACGCGAAGTTGGCCCAGGCAACCGCAGTCGATAGGGCTGATGGCTACACGTCTTAGACATGTTCTAGATTGATCATGTCGTTCAATGTAAAATCTGCTGGAACCACTTGTAGATTCACAGAAGCTGCTTTAAGTTTAGAAACATAGATACCCAAGCACATATAGAGAGATTCAGGTTGGCACTTTTACGCATTGTCCATCTAGTTGTGAACGATCACGCAGAATTTGAGGTCTACAATATTCAATCCCGTGAGTTAATTCACCGCACGAGATATTCCTGCCGCAAGACAATGATCCTTCGAGGCGTGGCCTTGCTACCATAGATGGAACATTTGAAGAGACTTAGTTCTGAGTTACACAGACCTCTATCGATTTTGAGCAATGGGGTATGGTCGCTATACATCTCGGAGCAATACTCGACCACAGGTTTTTGGCTACAACATCGCTTCTCCCCAACTGTAGCTGGACTTTTAGGCTTTGATATAGGACTATGACCTCAATCATATCGAAGCACGAGAATATGGGGCAAGCTGCCGGCAGATATTTGCAGGCAGGAGTGGGATTGAGCTATCTAATAGCTATCTTCTTCGCCATTGTTCGCAACGTCTCAGTAGATCACGTTACATTGGAGATGCATTAGACGCTATCGGATCTCGTCCGATGGTCTCACTTGACAAGCTATCTTCGCGTTGCAAAGGTCGTTCCAACAGCAGGTGATGAAGAAAAGATATCTAACCGCAGAGCTACAGTAAGACTATCCCATGCGCCAAGGGCGGGAGACCGGGCGTACTGCCTCGAAAGTCAGAACTGCCCGCGCTACCACGTCTTCAAGGTTATGTTCTCAGTGGCTGCATATGTCTGCGATGCGTTCTTATCAAACCTGAGGAGGAGGTGTCGGGTCTCCTCCGCTTCCACTGGTCGATCTCGACATACCCCACCTGCATTGCGCCTTGATAACGCGATCAGATAATGCAGGCCTCGCATGCAGCATCAACATCTTTCATCCATTCCTCTTATTCCCGATGCCGGTCGGTAGAATCACTAGGGTGTATTAGCCGACGCTAGACCACCTGCAACCAACATCACCTCCAACGTCTGCTGGGATTAGTTTGTACCCTTGTGGCAAGTAGCATGCTCAAGGGAATCACTGGTCTAGAAGGTACCGTTTCGAGTTTTGGAGGATATTAGTCCTCCGTGTAGTCTATCCCGAATTTAGATTAACCTCGAATAAGACTTGGGAAACTTCCAATAAAAGGCGTCGATAAGCTATTCCCGACTGGAAGAGGGTTTGCATTACCGAGGTGGCAACGCAACAACGCTGTTCGCAAGCACATCACGAAGATCCGCAATTGCATGCTGCTCCCTCCCTGTGAACAATCGGCGGGGGTTTGATCGCTTTACTTATACTTGTCGCAAGCGTCACATTGCGAACCCTACTTACATTTCGAGTTCCGTGATACTAGCATCTAACCATGTCTCAACAACGTGACGAAATGGATAATACCACTCTGAACGACTCAAAAGAGTCAACCAACCCGAAGGTTGTTGTTGATTCTGTTTTCGAGACGTCGGAAAAGGTATTTCTTGGAGGTATCGACGATGGCTCAGACGGACCCAAGAGAGGGTTCACCGAAGACTCAGAGCCTGAGTACGACTTCAAATCTGAAGAGTTCGTTAATATCCCAGAGCTTGTACGCAACGTTGTCGGATTCGAAGACGACCTCACTTTGCCAGTGGTCACCTTCCGCGCAATCCTTCTTTCTGCGATCTTTTGCACAACCGGAAGTATTGTTTCGCAGCTTTCATAGTAAAGTGCCCATCTTTGTTATGCAGCCTAGTGTGTTACTGATAACAAACAGTTTTCGAACTACAACAGCTCCATTCCCTGTATTCTTCGTCATTTTAGCCTCTGCTCCGCTTGGTCGGCTATTGGCACGTATTCTACCTGCTTATACGGTGCCCCTCGGACGCTTTTCCTTCTCCCTCAACCCTGGGCCATTCTCCATCAAAGAACATGCAATTATCGGTATTGCTGCCAACGCGGGCAGTCAAGGCCAGTGGGCAAGTACGTTACTTATGACGAATTCCGCCGCGCCGTCCTCCAGCTCCAACTAATATCAATGAATAGCTTACCTGCCAACCAATGCAGCACTGTATTACGGCATCACAATGAATCCAGCTGTTGCACTCTTTTTTGGATGGGTGAGATTGAACGATCATGATTTGAAGTTTGAACACTAAGAGCAATCAGGGTGCCTCTCTACTGGGGTTTTCATTCGCCGCAATGGGTAAGACCAAATCACCCTGTGCTGTTGATGATACTCTCTGACAAGCCAAAGTTCGGAAGATTCTGATTGATGATCCCGAATTCATCTTCCCTTTGTCTCTTCAACAGGTCACATTGTATAGGAGCATGCAAGGGAAGTCTGAGTTACACAAAAGCGTTTCCCAGAAACAGATGAGAGTGAGTAAAGAATCGTCAGCCAATCCTGGACCATGTTAACAATATCATCAAGGTGTTCTGGTGGATTCTATTGGGCACATTTCTCTGGCAATTTCTCCCCGAGTACCTTTTTCCTTTCGTCGCTGCTCTTGCTCCTCTATGCTGGTTCGCGAGTCGAAATCACACTGTCAACTTCCTCGGCGCCGGCCGTGGAGGGTACGCTGCTCTTGCTCCTCTATGCTGGTTCGCGAGTCGAAATCACACTGTCAACTTCCTCGGCGCCGGCCGTGGAGGGATTGGGCTCCTCAACATCACGCTCAATTGGTCTAACATCACCTCCACCGTCATTACTTATCCTTACAGTGTTCAAGTGACTATCTTCGTTGGCTTTGTTATCACAGTAGGTTCTGTGCCTCTTTGAAATGTTCTGTACTTACTATTCACAAGACATGGGTTTTGATTCCCGTTGCTTACTTTGGCAACTTATGGGCGTCTCCTACGTACGACATTATGTCGAATGGTGTGTTCCAAAAGAACGGCTCCTCTTATCCATTTGAATCTTTAAGTAAGGCAGCAATCAATTGAGAGTCATGTAAACGATTCGTTGTGAGTGCTGACAGCTAGTGATCTAGTCTACACGGACTCGAGCGGTGTTCAGCATGTCAATGAAACAGCTTACCACGAGGTTGGTCTGGCGTACTCTGGGGCTCAGTACACATGGGAAATCTTCATGGTGCGTGACCTTTCGAGTATTGTTTGCATACAAAACTGTTAATCCAACAAAGTGGTACGCATCGTACATTTCCTCCTTTGTTTGGTGTGGCCTATTCCTGGGCCCCAAAGTAGTCAAGATCTGGAAAGCAAGAAAAGCAGAGGGAGAGTATCATCAAGATAGGTTGAGGTTGGTTAATCATGTCCAGATGCTTAGAGCTATTTGCTGACTTTAATTATTTAGTCGTATCATCCAACAGTATCCGAGCCTCACTCTTTGGTAAGTCCATATCCCTCGGGACTCTACACGCAAGATACCCAGTAAAACTTTGGCTTAACACCATCAATAAGGGAATGGGTTTTGTTGACCATTATTCCCATTGGCATTTTGCTCGTTATTGTCGCCACAAAGTCTGTTTGGATGCCGACTTGGACATACTTCGTCGCTCTGGGTTTTGGCGGCGCTGCTATGCTGCCCATGAGTCTGGTTTATGCGATGTCTGGATATTCGATCAAGGTTGGGTTCTTCAATGAACTTATCTACGGCTGTTAGTCCAAGGGTTTTATAACATGGTGTGTCAAGGGACATATGGCTGACGGCGGCTATAGACATGATCGACGCGAAGGGCTCGTCGCGCCATCCCCTTGGCCAGCTAGCCTATCGCATTATATCTGGCAACGTCTGGTACGATGCTCGTATTGTTCTAGAAGACCAAAAGGTAAGTGTTCTTCTCAATAACTACTTGATCAAAGGGACGCTAACACGAAACCTAGATTGGGCACTACCTCCATCTTCCTCCACGCGACGTGATTGGGGTCCAAATCATCGCAAATATGATAGCTCTCCCTATCAACTACGGCGTCATGCGTTGGGTCATTGCGTCCAAATTTGACTACGTGAGCGGTCGAGTCGCGGATCCTCAAGGACAATGGACTGGCCAAGAGTTCAAGAGCTACAATACCGCCGGTATCCAGTATGCACTTGTTGGGCCAAAGAAGCTCTTCGCATCCTCCTTCTTCAAGCCTGTACTCTACGGCTTCCCTGCTGGCGCGATAGCACCGATCATTATCTGGCTTCTTCACAAGAAGTTTCCAAAAGCCCGTTTCGACCTTTGGAACTCCACGATCTTCTTTGCTAGCGCGGCAACTTTCCACGGAAATCTTAGCACTGGGCCCTTTACAACTTTCCTTGTCGGGACCTTCTTCAACTTCTACCTCTACCGTTATCGTCGCGCTTTCTGGAACAAATGGGCATATATCAGTGGCGCAGCTTTGGACACTGGCTTCAATGCTAACCTCTTGTTCATCTTCATTTTCCTTGGTACAACCGGAGCAGTAATGGCGCACTGGTGGGGAAATAATGCGGAAAATATTGAGAGGTGCTTTGCCTTAAAGGGCTAGTTCAAAGGCACAGAAAGAAAGACTTGATACTCAAAACTCTATGAAGCTACAGCAAAAGCAATCAGGTCTTACCCTCGGCCTCAACTGGAGATCCGGCTCGGGGATGCAAACACCTCAAGCTAGCAGGACACCAATTGAAGCTGAATAAGGTACCAAATACGTGTAATGAACTGGGGTTAAATCTGAAGTTCATTCCTTATCTAGCTTATTCGGATTTCTGTCAGTTCGCAGCCATTGACACCCACTGCCGTCTTCATCGCCCCACACATGAGGCCATCCACAAAGCACTGTGAAATGACTTGCCATTGGCCATTGTTCTGTCGCATGACAATGGGCGCTGAGCAGCCCGGTATAATAGATATCGAGTCTCCCTTCCGAATTTGCTGAAGAATTGCGGTGCCAAAAAGCCCCTTTACTGTGGTGAAGACCGGATATACGATTCCAATATGCTTGTCAAGTGATTCCAAGAAAGGTTTAGGGTCCACGCAATCTCCAACATCTTGCACCCGTGGGAAGAAGGACTTGAATCGCCGACCCCAAGGTTGGAAATTGTCATTGACCTGCTTGCGAAACTGTGTCAAGTCGTTGAGATTGGCGTGTTTGAGAACTTTGCCCCATCCACGCTTTTCCAGCGCCAGGATGTCTGGGTCGTCGGGGCTCAGGCTCTCAAGCCAAGGAATATCGAGAATCGTTGTTCCTGAATCGCAGTTGTATGTTGCAGCTCGATGAAGGGTCCGTACGATTGCCGCCTTGGGATCGTTCGGCATCTTAACAGATGCTGGCTGAACGGCATCTTGCCAGACACCGAGACCACCGTGTTTCCAACCCAAGAAAGGAGCCAAGCCTTCGACCACATCAACGAGATATCCGCTAGTGGTAAGAACCTTCCCGTCATGTTCCACCCTGAACTTGGCTTTCTGTCCCCAACTGGCATTACAGTCTGTTCCCCAGAGATAAGGATCCCATGGAGATGTCAAATCTGGCACCCAGGAAGGAAGCTTCAGAGTAGATTCCGTCGTCCCAGTCAGCACTATGTCGAAAGATTCGAAGCCAGTGATAAGCGCGCTGGCAAAATCCGAGAACACATCTTCTACCTTCTTCTTATAGTCCGGCTCAATCAATTTGGCCACATATTCCGGTATCATCCCCATTAATCCGTACAGACGATCTCTCAAGTCGAGTGAGCCTGCCATCCTCCCAATCATCAAGAGCAGTCCAAGGTCGTCTTGATCTTGCCTACGCTCTTCATTGGTCTGAGCTCGACCGCGGCGAACACGCTCTTGAGACGCATTTACTAACTCCACCAACTTCAAGATTCGCCACACTTTCTCACGAGCCCTTACAGCGCCATGGATGTTCGTGACACCTTGGAGAAAGTTATGAAACGGCACCAAGCCCATGCGGAACGTCCCGAAAAGAATAGAAGGGTTGAAGGGACCCAGGCATTTCTCCTGAATTACCCAAATCCGAGACCAGTATGTCTTCTTGACAACTACATCGATGGCCCTGCGTATGGTTTCTTTCTTCTCTGGGTCCGTCATTGCTACTTCCAACACCTCAGATGCTGCAGCTTTGTCTTGTGACTTGACTATCAGTTCGTGGAGCTGAGCCATGTCGGAAATAGAGTCGTTGGGTATGTCGCCTAGCCAGATGGAGACAATGAGCGCTCTTCCATATATTTGACGCATGCGCTTCACTTGACGATTGCGCTCGGCCAGGTCCCTCTGGTTGATACAGATTGCATCGGCCCAAATTTTCAGACCATCAATATAATCTGGATCTGAGGACAAGGCTCGCAGAGCTGCCTCTAAGCTTTGACCGACAAGCACAACCTGGCCATTCATGATGATCGGCACTTTCACAGTCTGGTCCCCCCAAGTGTAGCTCAGGGCTCCGTAGTCACCCCATGAAAATCGATGATAGCGATGATGCGCACGTGGCCTCTCGAACGGTGAGCTTACTCTTGTCGGGCTCAATGACCGATATCGCTCATTCGAGAACCGTCGCCATCGCTCATCGCTGTTTCTCCGAGACAGCTGCGGCGTTTGTGACGACCAAGCTCTATAGTCTGGCAGATGTGCGTCGAGTGAAACGTGGTCAATCGTACAATGGACAAGGCCATGCCATTCAGGTGGCTCATCCCGAAGCTTGGCAAGAGGTGGTCGTTCAATCGTCTGTAGGTTGAGGACCCGCATCTCGTTCCGATCTTCGTTGAGCGGGTAGTAACTGAATGTGGTAGTTTCTGTTGATCTATGAGTTGCCATTGTGAGAGAAAGAGGGCTGGCCACTACGCATCCTTCACTTGCCCCAGACGCGGTCTTTGCGGTATTTAGCCTTGGCTCGCGCTACCGGGGGACACGATTAGATGTGATTTGTTGATTCGCTCCCCAGATCAAGTGCCATGCTTACGACACTGCCCAGTGTGAAAGAGTCTGACATTCGGCACAGCCCCATCGAAGAACAATGAGGGGCTATCTCGCAACACAATTGGTTCGAATGAGAAAGAACCATGCAATAGTAAGCCCATTTGGATCGCGACCTTGTACATAACAAAACCTTGGGTAGATAGCCGTCCGCAACTCCAGCAATGTCGATTCAATGCAAGACTACTGGGGCTCATTCATCAAAACACAACAAAGGGTGATTATTGTGCTTAAGGTAATTGAGGCTTTTCTGCCTATCCTGGTCCGAGCGTAGCTCTATCTTGTGTTTACCTAACATCACCGTTTTTTTTTTTTTCTTTTTTTTTTCGTTGCATATCGTTCAATGCATTTCTACCATCCCTTTATCCAGCTGGAGTAGTCAATCCAACAGGCTGCTTGAAACCGATAATGCTTGTAGTTTCTACCTTGGTAGTCCCAAAATAATTCTCAATAGTGGAAGGATCAAGAAGGCTTGAAGGCAAGGATGCTGATGGTGAGATTCAATGTAGGAGCTAGTCCTAAGTAAGCAAGCTGGATGGATGATGGTTAAACCACATTCCGTTTACCCCTCACTCCTTACTAGGATATATTGCGCTCTTACTCTGAACTATGGTTCGGCGTGTGCTATTCACTTGCTACAACGGCCTGTGCTCGATCAAACAACAATGGCCGAGGACGGTGCTGGTATGTCGCTGTGCAGTACCTGCTTAGCTATCGACCTACTCAACATCCCCGCATACCCAGATAAATACATCCTGAATAAAGGATCTATTTTTCGACCCACCTTGAGTTTGCTGCAACTTTGGGGTTCTTGGAGAGAAGAAGAGGTGTCACAATTTGGCGTTCAATTCCACCGAACTTTCGAAGACCTTTTGGACGCCTCAAAAGATTGCGCTATCTGCGCCGCGGTTCTTCACGGCGCTCATATCTTCAAGAGCTGGCTTACCCAATTGAGCGAGCAAGATATGAAAGATGAACACATCAGCAAGTACCTTGAGGACGGATCAGTTTGGAACATGCGACTTGTCAAATACTCCCAGGACACAGAAAACATCCTGGTCATATCATTCGACGCTGAACACAATTCCATCCGTCTGATCAGTGCTTTCAGACTGTGCGTTTCAGATGACAGCGATCCATTGAGCGCTTCGATCACTGGACGATGCTTGAGGAAAAACCCAACAGTTGACTCAATATCCGACCAAGTTGGGAAATGGCTGAGAGACTGCGACCGAGAGCATGTCCAACTCAGGTGCTGTATAGGCGAGAGGTGCTTGCCGACGAGGGTTCTCGATGTGGGCATCGATGACAAGCAAACCTACATCAAGTTATACGAGGCTCGGGATGCATGCGGGAAATACGCCGCTTTGAGTTACATGTGGGGTCAAGGAAAAGATCATTTCAGGACCACCATGGCGAGCCTTGAGGAACACAAGGAGGGCATCATTACTGCGACTATGCCCCAGACATTCCAAGATGCTGTCACCATGACGCGCAAATTGGGAATACGCTACCTCTGGATTGATGCGCTCTGGTGAGTGCTTTTCAGTCTACAATAATGCCATTATCTAGAACACAATGAGCTGACATCTCACAGCATCGTTCAAGACGATATCGCAGACTGGATCAGGGAAGCTTCCACGATGGGCGATGTTTAATCGAATGCTTACATCGTGTTTTCTGTCTTGAAATCAAGTGATAATGGTGTAGGCTTCTTGGGTCCGCCCGAAACACCCCCCTATGCAAGTTGTACATCCACTGCTGCCGGTATGACTGCCACTCTCTATGTTTGCGCAATACCTCGCGAGCAGGCTTGCTACCTCAGTAGCGAGGACTATGTGTGGGATGAGCCTCTCTCGAAGAGAGGCTGGACTCTGCAGGAGCGTTGGCTTGCGCCGCGTCTTGTCCATTTCGGTTCACAGCAGATGTCGTTTGAGTGCAACGCGTACTTTTTGTGCCAAGATGGAACGAAATTCTCAGGGCGCTACAGCGACGCCAGAAAAGACTGGGACACCGTCGAGGAAGACGAGCGCGCCCTACGAGCTTCTACCGAGTGGACAGAGCTTGTGACCGAGTATTCTTTACGGAAACTTACCCGTGGCACGGACAAGCTTCCCGCTATATCAGGTATCGCGAGAATGATTGCAGGTCAGATCAACGATCAGTACGTCGCTGGACTTTGGCACAAGGCGATTATTGAAGGATTGTCATGGGAGTGCACTGAACCTGATCAAGCTGCCACGCATTACCAAGCACCATCTTGGTCTTGGGCATCTCTCAATGGGCCAATTTCGCAGCAGAGCTTCGGCAACTTAATGGGCGATAATGGTCTTGAGGTGACGATTGCGAGCCTCTCGAGGGTTCTGGATTGTGTAATTACACCAAAAGGCGAGGACCCATACGGCGAAGTTCTTACCGGCTCTTTAAAGATGGAAGGATTATTCAAGACCATAGGTCCTGTGGACTGTCACACAGAGACGAAGGTGAAGTTACACCTGAAGGGTATTCACGGAGCTGTCTCCGAAATGAAGTTTGATACCACAGAAAGCGCAAGGGAGGCGTCGAATGCAACACTCAGCTGGTTTATGCTGTTTCAAATGACCCAAATGCACGAGAAGCCTGGGGCCAAGCTCCACATGCATCAAGAAGGTATCGTCATTATACCCACGGGCGATGGCTCGTACCGACGCCTTGGAAAACTACGTATAGATTATGCTACCTGGGGAGACAATAAGCTGGGAATCAACTTTGAGACGCGGAACGTGGTTATAGTATGACACCCATTTTTCACTGAGTAGAGACGGAGCCCATGCTCTTATGTCACAAATAGATTTTCAAGTAGTAGTCTCTATATAATGTATATGATAAGCGAGCTGGTCACTTTCTTAACCCACCTTAAAGTTCAATTTTGCTCCGTTTTTCTTGCTGTCGTGATGGCTTCAACCTTCCAAGGCCTCACCGTACGTCACGTGACCTCGGTTACATAATCACCGAGGTTCACCTCACTTGCACCCTCTATTTCAGAGCGAGCTTCGTGCCTATTTCCTACTTCCAATAGACAACCGTCCTCTTTCACCTATCTCGATGCTCCTATGGTGACTATACGACACTTGCTTCAAGATGCTGATATCCCTCTTAAAGTCTGATCGACAACTCACTCTACAGAGAACTTCAAGTCCTAACGTTGACCAGGGCCGTATTGAGCCTTCTACTATAAAGAATCTTCGGCTAGTTCGGCCTTCGCACTCAAAAGCCCTACCGGTGTTATTTCTGTTGGCTTCATCCCTGCCTCCATTTGTCTGTTGAATGAAACATTACGTAGCCTATTAGCCTCAGCGGATGTAAGCTTGAGCTATGAATAGATCAGTAATCGCAGATATATCGTCATTATCGTGACCGACGGCTTACGAAGATCTTAACACCAGCCACATGGATTACCAATGCAAGTCACAATACCATACTAAGCGACGTACCCGCGGCGACAGCAGCCTCAGTAGCAGATAGAGACTTCGAATTGGCATGAATCACGGCTTGTTAACTCGGACTTATGCCGGGGAAGTACGTCGTATAGTCTGGATAGAGTTCGATAGTCTGGTTTGTATCGCCGATTATGGATAGGATCTGGTCGTAAGGTTGCGCGGCATAGTACGTGCCAATGTTGCTGATGATAGCCGTAGCCGAGATCAAAATGATTCGGACTTTGATGATAGATTCTGCCTTTTAACCTAAAATAATGAGAGGTTTTCATTTTTTTAGAGGGTAAGGTGGAATGTTGAGCTGATGTGGAACCATGCTCGAAGCATCCATGCCCTGTGTAGGCCGATTCGGAGTCTCTTGGTCTTGGCGTATGCGGCCACAAGAACCCCGATGAAATGAATGCTGAGAAGCCCGACAGCTGCCTGAATGTCAAGTCCACCTATGAGAGAGCCTCTCGCTATCATCAAGGCGCCAATAATGCCCAGTAGCGAGAGTAACAAAATGATGTATCTATGCAATCAATGGCCTGGGGTTATTGTATGTTGAATAACTGGTAGAAATTGGAAATATGCTAAAAACCCGATGGGAAAAATTGCGCCGAAATGGATGAGTAGCCCAGCCTTTTGGTAGCCGTACTGGTACGCAAAGTACTCTCTAGGGGTAGAGCCGTTATGAAAGACGTTCAAGTTAAGGTACTGGAAACGACCAAGAGTGAATCCGATCAGGACGCCGGCGAATACAAAGAATAGGATGATATTGTAGCCCTTATAGAAGCTAAGAGGGTTATAGACTTTGCAGGCTACTGCCACGAATCCTTTGGGCGATAGGCGCGGTGGTTGAGTTATGTTGAGATTCTAGAAGACGGGGAGTTTGTTAATGTAGTCGATAGTAAGTGCTAGATGTAAGGAAACACGTGAAATTCGATCGGAAGCGGAACGGTAATAAATAGAAATCTAGTTTGATCGTTATATTATTGCGGATAGTGTTTGAGGAAAGAAGAGATATGCCGTATGAAATAGTATAGGGAAAACCCATTCTTCAAGTAACAGCCACCCGGTCAACCAAATGAAGCAATTCGTTCTACAAGAAAGTCGATTTGCCCGATGCTGTCCTAACTACGATGATGTGAAAGCTATATTCGCTGGTTATACGTTGTGCTAGAAGCTGCGATGGGAGTCTGTCTAACCTCATGAGTACTAACATACAAGGTACAGAGATTTGGACGCCTTCCTTGAAGGTGCTAGCCCTATATGTCAGGACGTTAGCAAAGATCTTTTTCGTAGCCCTTCTTAGATTTAAAATAAGCCCGAATATATGGCTGATTTTGTGAAATAGGTGATAGGCAATGGTTTTCATCTTTGCACGGATCTCTGCTCTGATCGTCCGGATGCCACTGGCTATGCATAAACAGGCCATTAGAGCCATTACTCGATGTTAGAAGGCGCCGTCTCGGTAATTCTTAGATTCTCAAACATCGAGAATGTGAACAAGAAAGGGTTCTTCTCGAGGCCTCAGGGCCGCGTCGCTACAATACGAGGATTCAACTTCGCAGCACTAGAACAGGGTAACGATGACCGCCTGGAGCGCGTCGGACATGACGCCCAGAATAAGTATAGCTTCAATCATGGGCAACGAATAGATGATGTGCTTGGCCTGATACGTCTTCGGAAACGCCGACCGGCCGTCCATTAATGCTGAACCCTAATACGCGCTCGTTAGCGAAACCTGAAGGCCTAGACACACCACTCGCTATAACGAGCACAGAATGACTATCCTCGGCCGGAACCCCTGTTATAGTAGCTCATGTCTGTGGGATGCCCGGCTGGGCTGGGGGTTGGATCTGTCTATCCGTCCAATCTCTGAGCCTTCTGGCCCATTCGCGATCATGGAGGGCAAAAGGCTGCAAATGTACGTCTCGGAAGGAGGCTACGCAACATGGGCCGAGTGTCAGGTATTGATCGTTACCATGCCGAGCCTCCTGGGATGACCAACAAGCCACTTGTCGGGCTTATGAAGCTTTTCTGCCCTATTAGGCCGAAGGGTCACTCTAAGAGATGGCTTTGGCGGCCATTGGGCACAGGTCAATCGTCATGCGCCGTGATGTCTTCGGAACGGGTAGCTAAGGCGCAAACCTGCGCGTCTTGTTTCGTTGCTTGTGCGTGTGTTAACATTGCGCCTTTTTGATTGAGAGGCAAGGTCGTGAACGAGAGATGACCACATGGGCCCCAGGTAGCTTAGCTCGATGCGTAAAAAACAATGTTGTATCTCAAGGCAGCAGAAAGTGCTACGAACAGCAACGCTTTTGGTAGGCATATCAAGTGGTAAATGCGACAAGCTCAGTCACTGTGTGCCATGTTGCCGGCAGACAGCATGGTTATCGCCAGCCTCTTAGATTGAGGTTCGTAGTAAATTATGTGGGGAGTTGGGATTCATTGCTTTCAGAACAGTTCATCTAAGAATATCTCCTAGCGAGTCAGGTGACTTTGATTCTGGTTCATCATAGTTCTGGGGTTAAGTTTCCCCGGGCATTCTGTGATTTCGGGTCCATCAGTATCAGTAGGTTTCGTTGTCTCGGCCCAGCTCCAGTTCGGAAAATGCTCATCACAGCACGTACCACGAGTGAAAGAGGCCGGTTCGTCACTGAAACTACGGCACCAGATTAAGGGGTCTGTATGAAAAGATGTACAGCAGGGAAGTCTATCAGGATAGGTCGTCTTCAAAGTTTAATAATCTGTTCCAGATCTTTTCGCAGAACCTAGCGAGCACCCAAGCGCAGACAGAGGATGGCACTAATTATTTGGTCAAAGCAAATATGATCCTACATCATAGCCACAAGATCCACCTCCCGTGGTACAAGCCCAGGAATGGCAGCGGAAATATCAGCTTTCGAATGCCCTGCTCCATGAAAAAGACGAAAGTCAACGGGCATGATTTTCAAAATGTCTTTCCAGAATAGAAAAGACATTCCCCAAGCAGAAGCTGGATCTGTGAGTAAACCATTCTCTGAGCACCTACGGGGATAGGAGTAGTCTAAGTTTATGGATTAAGCCGATTCTTGCCCTGGGACATTTTCTAGTCGAACCGAATCCGAGTCTCTCTCCATTGAATTATGAGCAGGATTAACAGCTTTCAGGATGTAGATAAAGTCTTGTTTGTATCCACAACTATAGCAGAATGTCTACCTGCCTTGGAGAATATTTCTAGCTCATCGAGTCATCTAACGTCCTATACGGATGGACAAGGTTTCAGGAGTCGGTGCCAAGGTTCTAATGACTCGGAAACCTTTCTTTCGTTACTGAATTGGAAATTTGTGCTGTGCCTCCTCTAGATTGTTACGAATGACCATTATAAAAGGTGGCGGCAATCGCTCATTCTTGTAAGCCTTCCTTTGCTCATACCTCACCCATTCGAACCTTTGAGACTCAAGCTTCACCACTTCCCTTATCTACCATTACAGCGGCAACAAATTGCAAAAGACTCTTCATCATTCAAAATGCAGTATTCCATCGCCATCAGCGCTATCCTTTCGGCCATGGCTATCCAAACTACTCTTGCTGCTACTGTATGTGTCCCATTACTATCCAATTGGTAGAACGGTAGCTCACGAATGACAGTGCGACGTCAAAGGCAAAAAGGAAAACTGTTGCTGGGGCAAGGGCAACGAATCCTGCCAGAATCAGAATCGGAACAACGAAATCTGGTGTAGCAAGGACAAGGCAAATTACTGCAGCAATGCCATGAAGCAGGGCACTAATACGCCCGTCTCCGCAACTTGTGTAAGCACATACATACAACTATCTTTCACTAGCGACATCGCTTACTGGATTCATTAGGATGCTGATTGCTGTGATACTATCACTGGCTTCGGAACGGGATGCCCCAAATAGATTCATCGGACTATCAAATCAGTTTTCGTGGGGGTCATCGCGAAATCTGTTGGCAAGGCTTCTTGTCCTCTTAAGAAGGGTTGACGTTAAGATAACCACAAGTTAGTTAGAGGAAATTTAGATATATACCCCCTCGCTCGCATGAGATAACTTTTTTGCAAGCTTTGTACTATGTGAGAAAATACCAGGTTCTTACTGCTTCGATGGTGACATAGGCACATAAGTTTTCGGACTTACACCCGTCGAGGGGCCTCACTTTAATCTGAACCAAATTACGGCATTATTAGTATTCTCGGTAAACAGCACACAGTTTGAAAATGTCAGGGTCAAAGGCTCAAAGGATATCTGTCATGAATTCAGGGGTGTTAGTGTTAGTATACACGTAGGCAGGTTAGACCTTTTGGTTGCGACTAGGTTAATAGGTTAGTATAGGTCTATTGCGTATATATAAGAGGGGAAGATCGTAGGTAGAGCCCGCGGTCCCTTAGTAAGTATAGGTAGGTAGAAGGGTCCGTCTATACGGGCCTAGACTACCTACTTACTACCCCTACTTAACTACTTAATAAAGCCCCTTTTTTATCTCGTAATTTAATATTAGTAGTCTTTTATTTTTATAATAAAAAAGGCTAAAATAGGGGCTAGGTCCCCCGTTAATAAGAACTAGTAATAGAATCTATAGTTAATCCCTTATTTAAAAATACCTAAAGCCGTATATTAAAATTTTAGTATAGTTTCTATTATAATTATTTATATAGAAATTTTAATATCCCCTCCTTCTAATTATCTTTTAATTTTTTAATATATATAATCTATATACCTAAACTCCTCGGAAATTATTAAATCTAGCGTAGTTAAAAAAGAGCTTTTTATTAGTTTAACTATGCCCCGAATACGTATATTTTTCTTTAAGCTAAAGCCCGAGAGGTATATACGTTCGCTAAATAACTTATTACTTATAGTATATTACTATTTTAATTACGTATTACCTATCTTTTTATTTTAATTATAATAATTCTTTTATTAATAAATTATTTAAAGGACTTATTTAATATACTTTTTATAAACCCGTTAATTAAGTTATTATTACTATTAATTTAATAAATCTTATAGAGCTCGCGGCGTTTATATAATTACTTAAGTATTATAATATTTATTATAAAGTGCTTTTCTTTTATAATACTTAGCTTAATAAAGTATTTATATAATAAGTATAAATTTATATAAACTATAATAAGGATCTTTAGAACGTTAAGTTATTTAGTAATAAGGTCTAGGGTAGTTAAGATAGTATAAGTAACGTTAATACTTATAACTATTTTATAGACTTTTAATATTAATATACTCTAAGTAATTTTTTTATTTTTCGTAGAGTTATAGTAAATAATGTTATTATTAATTATAAAGCTCTCGTTAATCTATTTTTTATTTATAAAGATAATAATATAACCTAGTTATAAGGTATAATTAATGTTATTTATAAATAACTTATTTATAAAGATAAAGAGTTTAGTTATAATTAGATTTAATAGTACGAATATAAGCCCTTAGTCTAAGTAATTTATTTATTATTTAATATAACGATTTAGCGTAGCGTAGTTAGTAAATAATAGATCTATTTAATATTAAGTAATAAACGATATATTAAAAACTACTTCTAATTAGTAAATTAATACGATATAAGTACTTCGAGCTTGTTACTTAACGAATTATTATTTAGTATTTAATACCAAGGGGTTAACTTACTTAAGCTTTTTCCTTTAGTTTTTCTATTTAAGTACTATATTAATACTTTTTAATAAAATAATCCTATTATTAAAAATAAGCGGCTCGTTAGTTAATAATTACTATTTTAGTTTAGTTAATAGCTTAGTATGCTTAAGCTCAGTTTCTTTTTTTTAATTAAAAGTCTTATTTAATAGTTTAATAATATTATTAATCTATATATTAATAATACTAAATAATCCGCTTTTTCTTATTAAGATTAATAAGTATAAATCGAACGTAAATATTATTATTTAGAGTATTTTTAAATAATACTTATTATATATTATTTATTAATAAGTATTAGATTTTATAAGATTATATAATAGCTATACGACGTATAAAATAGTACTCTTAGGGTATAAATAACGGATCCGAGCTAGTAATTAAATAAAAACCTTATAATAAGGAGGTTAGCTCGATTATATATATATTTAAGTAATATTTTATAACTAAATAACGTAGCCTTTTTAAATTAAAGTTAGGGCTAGGGCGAGGATTAAATATTAATTAGTTTTTTAAATTATTAATAACTATATAAAGATCTCTTTTTTCCTCTTATTATTATACTCTTATATAACTAAGTAAGACTTTTTAATAGGGTTAAGTCCTAGGTTCTTAATCTTATTAACGAATCGAGACTTAAATATTTTTATATCCTTATATTTAGGGCTAAGTTAAATAAATTTAATTACCCCTTTTTTTATTAGTTTTAAAAGCTCCTTATTAATAAATTTTATAAAAAGTACTCTTAGGGTAGTAATAATACCCTTATTACGGAGCTTAGTAACTAGCTTAAGATTTACTTCTTTTTTAAACATAAAGTAAGTCGTAGTTATAGAAGTATTATTACGGCTACGCCATATTAATATTTTTTTAGTCCTCTTATTCCGTAATAGAGGGTCGTTATTAATTATAATAATAATTTTATTAAGGACTTTTTTTATAGTAGCGCTATTATTAATTAGTTAGTTAATTATAGGGATTAGTAAGCGGTTAACGTGCTTTATTATCGTAATTAATAGCTTAGGGTCGACTTTTTTTAAATATTAAGGTTTAATTATAGTAGATCGGAAGCTTATTAAGCTATAAGGTAATTTTATTATATAAGTAGTGCTATTTATTAAAACGAGCTTAAATAGGCCTTTTTATCCCTTACCTTCTCGCTAAACTTTAATATTTAATTATAATAGTAAATTAATATAAGAGATTAAGCTATAAGCACTTAATTAGCGAGGCTATAATATAAGTATAGGTATATTATAAGACTAAAGCTTATAGAGTCCTTCATAAGGGCTCTACTTCTTAAAAAGTTCTTTTATAATGAGATCTATATACTAATTACTAAGTTATCGGCATCCTATCGCTAGCTATATCCTAAATTTATTATAATTACTCCCCCCTTACATAACTTTAGTCCCTAAAGTTATTACGTAATATTTTTTTTAATATTAATAATAAAGCTATTAATATCGTTATTTATAATAAATTCTATAAGGCGTTAATAATATCCTTTCTTACTTAGGAATAAAGTATTACTCCTATCTCCTTATTTAATAAATACTTTATTATTATTATTTAGTAATAGCGCGCTAACTAGTTACTAAGTTAGTAATATATATTTATAATAAAATATTCTAACTGTTATAATATACAAGAGCCTGCCTAACCTCGTAGTTATTATTATTACTAAGCTATTAATTATAGTAAAAGATTTTTTATTCGTTATTAATTACGTATTTACTTTTTCTTCTCTTTTTTTATTTAGTAACCGTTTTACGAATTCTTTCCTATATAACTATACTTTCTTTTTTATAATATTCTAATTTTATATCGTTTCTTAATTACGACTCTTTTATTATATTATTACTAAGTATTTACTAAAATATTTATTATTTTGCGTATTTAAAATATACTTAATATAGAGTATAATCTTAAGAAGGGCTTCTACGGTCTCCGTAATAGTACTCCCTATATACGCTACTTAGCTAGTTTATATTATAATATTAACGAGCTTATTTATATTATTAGTACTTACGTTGCTAAGTATATTATTTATTAAATTAATAAAAAGAAGTATTCCGTTATAAGTTATTAAGTCCTCGCTAATCTATTATTAAAATATTAACTAACGATATCTCTTAGGTTCCTGAGGAGCTATATAGCGCTACCTAGTTTACTTAGAATACCCTTATAAAGTTTTATAATATTAAAGAATAGGGTAGCCTTAACTTTTAGAAGCGTAGCTACGTTCTTTATACTTTTAGTTACATTACTAATACGTAAAAAAAGGTCGCTATTTATATTACTAACTTATTAATAAGTAATAAAATAAAAAAAGTCTACCTTAAATAAGCTACTCTCTAAGAGCTCGCTATTAATTATAAATATCTAAACTTATTAATCTCGATTATAATAAATCGTCGGTAATCGTTTGGCAATTTTTTTTTTTTTAATTTAAATTTCTTTTCTTAAGCTAGTATCCTTAATACTAATAATAAGACTAAGATTATTTTTTATTTTAATTATTTCTAACTAACTTACTTTCGTAATAATAGCTATACGACCGCTCTATAAAGTAACCTTAATACTCTAGCTTAGTATTATAAAAAGACTCTTAAGGGCGTTACTATTACGTATATTTAGGAGTTCTTTATTTTCTTTACTTTTTATAAACGCGTTATTAAGTTCTTAGTAAATAAGGTACTTACTTATATTATTATTATATATAGCGCTACCCCTATTTTTTATAATCCTAAGACTTAGACTCTTATTAAGAAGTATACTCTTATTACTAACTATATTCTTAATAATAATAACGAGCGGGACGACTTTAAGTTTAAGTTTAATAAGTCCTAGTATAAGGATACCGATTTTAAAAAGCTTAGTAATAATTTAAAAAATTCTCTTTTTTAGTATTATATTAAGCACTACTATTTTAATATTAATAACTCGCTAACCCCTACTTATAATGCTCTTTTTAATATAAATAGGGGTACCCTAGCCCTTAGTTATATTATTTTAGATTTTAATAAGGTTAGTATTACGCTCCTCCTGCTCTAAGTAAAGGCTCTATAATAGCTTAACGAGGCTATTATTTATATTAAAATTAAAGCTATGGGTTATAATAAGTAGTTCGACGTTAATAAGTTCTTTATAAATATTAATATTACTAAGGTCCCTTAGCTTAACTAGGATTATAAGAGCGTTACTTTAGATAACGTCCCCCGTCCCTAACTTATTACTAATAATAATAATACTACGGCCCCTATTTCGCTTCTTATTCTACTTCTTATTATAGCTCCCGTTATACTTCTTATTATAACTCTTATTATACTTCTTATTATAGCTCCCGTTATACCTTTTATTATAGCCTCTAACGGCGACTAAGTAGCGAACGCTTTATAAACCGCTATTATTAATATATATAATACTCTATATAACTTCGACCGCCTCCCTCTTACTTATTATAATATTAATAAAATTAACGGCTTTATTCTAAGTAGTTAGCTAAGTACGCACATAAAGCCTCCCCGCTTCTTACTTACTAAGTAAACTATTATTACTAATTATTAAGCTTTAAAAATATACGCTAAAGCTACTATTATTATTACTAATATTATATAAGTTATTCCCCCTATATAACTAGATCTTAGTAATCTCTTAATAACGTATTACTAAGGGTTATAATATTATATTTTTTTTTTCAAAGATTACGCTAAGCTAAATAAAAGGGGTTTTATAATATATTATTAATTAACTTATTTTTAATAACTTTTTATTATAAACTTAACGTTTATTATTCTATTTTATATATACCCTTTTTTTATAATATTTAAATTTATTAACTACTTCCGCTACCCCTTTAAAATACTTAATAAGCTCTTATATATTATACTTAGTAAGCTACCTAGCTTATTTAACGAGATATCGTAAGTTTCCTCTCTTACCTTATATTATAACGATTTTTTTAATTTCCTAAACGTTTTACTTATCCTCTAACTCTAAGAGATTTACTATTTAGTTACTAACCGTTTAGTAATTTCTTTATAACTTAAGCTAAGAAACTCAGAAAATATTATATATTCTCTAATATTACTCTAATCAATATACTTAATAAGCCTATTTCCCTACCCTTTTAGCTATTACTATTTTAATATATCTTAGTACTAATTTATTATTTTTAAATTATATATTCTTTATTAATAAGCTAACGACCTCTTTATAATTAAACTCTTTTAGAGTATATTTTTTATTATAATAAGCTACTTAGCTCTTAAAAGCTTATACCTATGCTCGTATAGCCTAGGCCCTAATTTCCTTAATTTTTTAAACTCTTTTTTAAACCCCTTAAACTATAGCCTTATAATTAAGTATATATTTAACGTACTTAGGGTAGTAGCTATATAATACTATATATAGGGATATTTTTATAATAAAATATTAGCTATTATTATATATAAACTTAGCCTTTTTTAGCTACGTTATTTACTTATTTAGCGAGCCCTTAGTATAAATTCTTAAATACTTTTTTAATATTTAATAAGTTCGCTCCGTTTAACCGTCCGTTTATAAATAATACGTAGTAAATAATTAATAACGTATTACCTATTTTTTAATAAACTCTTTTTAAAATACGTTTATAAAGAGCTTATCTCTATTTATAATAATACTTTTAAGCATACTAAACTTATATTCGACCTTTTAATATAGGATACTTATTATTTATATTACGTTAAGTGTCTTAATAGTAGGTAAGAACTTCGTAAATTTTATTATATAATAAATAATAACTATAATATTATTATACTCTATACTATTATTACGAGCGCTTAGTAATAGCCCTATAATAAAGTTTATAAATATTTTTTAAAATAGGTATAAGAGTAGTAGTAATAACTATAGCTACCCGTACGATTTATATCTTAGGGTTATAATTCTTAAATAATACTTATAGTTCTTAACATATTCTTAAATATCTCGTTAAATATCTTTTTAATAGAACTTTTTTGAAATTAGCTTAAGAGTTTTCGTAGCTCCTATATAACCTACTTTATAATTATTATAGTATTAATAAAAGATCTCTATTTAAAAAGACTTTATTTAAAAAATAATAAGTCTTTTTTTAAAAAATAGTATACCCTATTTATTAAGTAAATATACTCTTAGCTTATTAATCGTAGTACGAACTCTTATTAATTATAATATATAGAACTCGTTTTTAGCTTATAATCCTTTAACGAGCTCCTTAATCTTTAGTAAAAAATAAGAAGTAAATACCGTTTCGCCCCTTATAAGCTCTTTTATAACGGGGCGTAGGATATACTATTTTAATATAATAACCCTAATTCTATTTAACTCCTTTTTATCCTTACTAAACCGTTAACGAGCGTTTATTAATAACTCTCTTACTTTCTTACCTCGAGTTATTATAATAATAACTATTATTATTTTATTAATACGCTTTATAATACGTTATTAATATAGGAGAGAGGATTCCCTATCCCTAGAGCTAGTTAATATTTAGCTAAGATTATAAAGGGAGGCCTTAATTACTTAAATATATACCTTAGTAGTATTATTTTATCTTTTTAAACTAATTATTTTTTACTAAACGTCGGGTAGTAGTTCGCTAATAAAACATAGCTTCTAAGCTAGCGTAAAGAGGACGTCCTTATAAAGTACTTCCCCTTTTATATAATTTAGCTTTTTAAATAGACCGTCCGTTAGGTTCGTTTTCCTTAGCTAGTATTCTAAGTTAAAGTTAAATATTAATAATTTATATACTTACCTCGCGAGCCTTTTTTAAAAGTCTTATATTAATACGCTAATTACTTCCTTAAGTACTTAGTAATTCGTTAGGACTATAAACTTTTATAAAAGGCCCTAGAAGTAGTAAGCTTAGTATTCTAGCCTTTTTATTATAGCAAGTAGTTCTTATTAGCCCGTAGCTTATTACTACTTTATATTTATAAGCTTTTATAATTAATAAGTAACGGGTCGCTATTTTTTATTAGCTTATTATAATGAAATTACTACGATAACTTTAACTAAAACGTCGGTTTTTACTTATATAATACGTTATAAATTCTAGTACGTAAGTACGGTTACTAAAATAAAAGCGACCTTTAGCTAATTAAACGCCTCGTTTACTTCCTTAGTTTACTAAAAGTCCCTTATTTACCCCTTTTTTATTTTTAGTAATATTATTATTAATATAACGATACCTAAGTATTTAGTAATAAACTTTTAGTAAAGGTTATAAAACCCTAAGAATACTTAGATATCCCTAATAAACTCTAGTACTTTTTAATTAGTAATCGTTCGTACTTATAATAAGTTAATTTCGATTCTTTTTAATATAATAATATAACCTAAGAACTCGACCCTTTTTTAATAAAATAAATATTTTAATAATTTAGGAAAAAGCCCGTATAAACATAGACGTTAAAGGACCTTTAATATCCTTTATATACTACTCCTTTATTATTAAGTAAATTATTAAATCGTTTATATATATTATATAATAAATATTTAATAAGTCGGCGAGCGCTTAGTAAATATATACTTAAAACGTTGCGGGTGCGTTCGTTAGCCCGAAAAGTATAATAATATACTTAAAGTAATTATATTAGTTCCGGAACGCTATTTTCTATTAGTCTTTTTTTTTTAATTTAAATATAGTAATAAGTATTTTTAATATCTATTTTTAAAATTTATTTCGCTCCGTAAAGCCTATTTAAAAGCTTATTAATAAGCGGTAGTAAGTATTAATTTTTTATAATTACTTTATTTAGCCCGCGGTAGTTTATATAAAAGTATAGTATACTATCCTTTTTTAATATAAAGAGGATCGGTACTTTAGCCTTATTAATTAAAAGTATAATACGACCGTTCGCTAGGTTCTTAGTAATATATATATAAAGCTTATTAAGTTATTTCTTATTTAATAAATAAAGAAGACTATATAGTAGTTTAGTACCCGGAACTAGGTTAATAAAGTATTCTACCCTATTATATAACTACGGTCCTTTTACTAACTACTCGTCGAACGTTTTTATTTTTAATTAAAGTTTTAGTAATAGACCCCCTCGTAATTTAGTCTCCGTTACCCCTGCGATACTTTTTATAATAGTAATATATAATATATACGCCTTTTTATAATTCTTAATAATATTACGAGCTATTACTTCTAGTTCGGTAATTAAGATAGGCTCGTATAACTATATATTCGTTATTATATTAATACGAATACCCTCTTAACTTATTAATAGTTATAATAATAAAAGGTTTATTATTCTTTTATCCTTATTAATTATAATAAATAGTTATTAAATCTTCTTTAGCTACTTATAATAGTTAATAAAAAAGAGCGTTAATTAGTAAGCTTTTCCCTAGCTTATAGTTTTATTTTAAAAGTCCCTTAATAAGGGAGCTATAATAGTAACCGGGGTTAACCTTAAATAGGTTACGAGCCTAGTACTAATAATATCTATTTCGGAGTATATATTTATATTAACTTTTATTAGCCTTTTAATAATACCTCGTAGAACTATTATTTTACTTTTCGTAATTATTTTTATTAATACTCTTTTAATACTTAGCGTAAGCGTATTAAGTATATTATTTATACTTACTCGTTTTTTAATAAGTCGACTTTTATAACTCTCGGCTTAGTAATAACTTATTAAATAATTACTAACGTTAGTTTTAATTAGGGGTACGTCGGCTTATCGTCGCC
This sequence comes from Colletotrichum lupini, assembly GCF_023278565.1. NCBI lineage: Eukaryota > Fungi > Ascomycota > Sordariomycetes > Glomerellales > Glomerellaceae > Colletotrichum > Colletotrichum lupini. The sequence goes on along the minus strand of NC_064673.1, from coordinate 3,644,837 downwards.
CCTACTTCTTAACTTATTTTTTTAATACTTATTAAATATATAGCCTATTTTATTATATATAAAGTACTTAATATCGCTACTATAACGCTTTTATAATAGCTCGGTACGAGCACTTTTATTATATAGCTTTTATAATATTACTCTTAATAAGTCCCTAGAGCCTAGCCCCTTAGAGCTCTCCCTACTCTTTTTTTTATAAAAGGGGGATATTTAACGTAGTTATTTTAATAACGGATATAGCCTCTTTTTATTATCTTTTTATAACTAATCGCCGCCCTTTTACTAATTTAATAACTATAATTTATTAGCCTCGTAGGCTATATTACGTACTCTCTTAATTAAGACCTTATAACAAATTAAATTGTCTTATAACTAAGATAGTAGTTTAAAAAAGAACTAATATACCTCTACTTTTAAATTCTTTATATTTTCTATACTTAGGTTATAATAAATCGCTAACTACTTAATAAGGAACTAGGTAGGGGTCTAGCCCTCTTTTAGCCTCTTCGTCCTTAGCTCTCTATAATATTCCCGTTCCTAAGTCTCGGGGTCTACGTATTATTAATAAATAAATACTAAAAAGTCGCCCTAAAAAAGGGGATCCTAGAGGCTTTTTTTATAATTATATTATTACGTTTATAATAATAAGGATATTTTAAATAGGGCCTATTTAATATACTATTTTATAGTACTTTTTATACAAAGCTTATTACCTACTTCTATAATAATAATCTAATTTATTACCTAAGTACTCGTAGACTTTTTTTTAATTAGTTTATAATTATAAAAAGAAGGCTTTTTATATTTTCGTTAACTTAAACGCGTTACTAGCCGCTCGGTAAGTTATTAAACGAGCTCTTTATATTAACGCCGTTCTTAGTTTCGATCTTCGATTATTATTTTTATTATTTTATAAAAATAGGTTATTATTAGGCCTATAAGGTTTATTAAACTAGCTATTTTAATACTATTTACGCCTTTATATACGCCTTAACCTCGTACGTTCGGTAATTAATTATTAATAAACGCCCTGTTTATAATAAATAAAGTCTTTAGGGTATTAACGAGGTAACTAACTTATAAAAGTAATCTACCCCGATTATCTTTTTTATTTAGCTTTTCTATAAACGCTAATATTCAAGTAGGACTTACCTTATAATAAGCTCGTTCTCTTAAATAAAATAAGGTTAAGTAGTTAACTCTAAATAACTATAGCTCGTTAATACTAATAGCTCTTTACTAATAGCTAGGTATCGTTTCGTTAACGTTCTATTCGTTTCCGTAATTTATTATTATTTATATTAATTACTCCGTAAAAATAGAAGTTTTAAAATTATAAAAGATTAAGCTATAAGTACTTAATTAGCGAGGTTATAATATAAGTATAAGTATATTATAAAACTAAAGCTTATAGAGTCCTTTATAAGGGCTTTACTTTTTAAAAAGTTTTTTTATAATAAGATCCGTATACCGGTTGCTAAGTTATCGGTATCTTATTACCGGCCGCATCCTAAATTTATTATAATTAATAATATAAAATATATTTAGTTTATTTTAAATAGCCAATACCTTACTTATTTATTTATTAATATAAAGTTTACGGACTTTTTTTATTACTTTTTTAATTACTTTTATACGTTAAGTAATATTTAGTAATAGTAGAGATTTATTAGAAATACGTAAAAAAGCTTTAAAAACGAGGAGTATAAGAACGAGGCTATTTAGGCTAACTATATCGTTAACTACTTTAATTATAGCTTAAAGTATAGCCTTTACGCTTATTAATAAGTACTTATTTTAAATAATATTATATACCCTTTTAAGTACCGCGTAGTATTTCTTAGTTTTATTAATATTATTATAAGCTTCGATAGGTACTTTTTTAATTTTAATAAATATAGATTTAGTAAAAGATTTAAACTTTACGGTGCTAAAGTTTTTATTAGTATTTATAATAATTTAGTTTAATAAACTAAGGTAGATATCGATTTAATATAACTAAAGAGTTTTTTATATATACTTCGTAATTATATTCGCAAGGAACCTTATTATTTAAAAAGAAGTAGTAATATTAACGACGTAAAGTACTAGTTAGTTAGTACTTTTATAATTTATTAAGTATATTATGTTAATTATAACTTTATAATTAAAATTATAATTATTTTGTAAGGTAAATTTAAATTAGTTAGGGGTAGTAGCGTTGAGTTAGTATTATTAATAGATTTTTATAAGTTTTTTAAGGGCTACGAGTTTTATATTATTATTAAATTATTAGAGTAGCTTTAGGAAATAAAGAACTAAAGGGTAGTTAAAGCGCCGATATAAGCGGCGTAATTTACCTTTTATTAAGTAATTAGTAATAGCTTTTTTATTATTAAGGAGTAGAAGCTAAGGGTATCCTTATTTATAAATAATAGGTATTATAATATCTCCCTTAATTAGTAAGTTATTAATATTATTAAAGTATATTCTTAGTTTATTTATATTTTTTAAGTAGTATAAAAAAGGAGTATTAGTTAGTAAGATATAAAAAGTAATATTATTAAATAGGGTACTAACGACTATAAATCTTAATAACTTTATAGGTTTACTATTACTAAATTAAATACTTACCCCGCTAATTTTAGAAGTATTAAGAGTAATTTTAGGTTATTATTATTATAATACGAGGAGTTAAGGGTAGCCCGTAGTTAAGAATTCTATAGTACTAATATTAAGTATAATATTTTAAAAGTTCTTTAATAAGTACTTTTTATTTAATAAGAAGGAGGTTGCTAGTTCTATAGGCTTAGTTAATTTATTAATAAAAGTAATATTAATAAGGCTATGCTCTATTACTTAGGTAGCGAGGATATTTATAAGGGTTCTATTATTAGCGGTAGTTATAAAGTATATTATTAAGATCTAGACTTTATTTTTATAATTATCCTTATAATTAAAGTCGAGGTTATTAAAGTATTAGATTATAGTATTATTATCGTTATTATTAATAAGGATAGTTCCTTTATAAAAGGCGAAGAATTATAAGTATAAGCTTAGTATAGATCTCTTATTTCTTTTTTTACTATTTTTATACTTTTTATATACTTAACGTCGCTCTTTTTCTAAGTACTTAGTTAATTAATAGCCGGTTTTATAATAAATAAAATACTTTTTATTAATAATACCGCGGCTATATTAATTCTACTTATTAAATTAGGTCTTTTTATTAGAGCTACTATAAGTATAGTTAGTTTAATAAGTAGCGGGGACCTTTTTATTATAAGTATTATTTTAGAGATATTATTATTACTTATTATAGTTATGCTTTCTCTTTATAGTATTAATTAAAGTACTAAGCTAGTAGTAGATATTAGTGAATATAAGTACCGGGTTAAGTATAATAAGTTTATATTCTAATATATTATTTACGTAATAAAGGAGTTAGTTACTTATATTAAAGATAGATCTTTAAGTAGTTAGCGCTTTATAGAGGATTATAATACCGTTAATTAGTACTTATAGAATTTATTAGTTTAACTTACTTAGGTTTTTATAAATTATAAAGTATTAATAGAGGTTATAAAGTTTAGCGAGGTAGTTTAAATAGCTCGTAAGTAGCTCGAAGTATTTTTAGGTCCTTTAGTATATTATATTAAAGCTAAGCGGGTTAGAGGTATTACTAAGTTAGTTAAAATAAAAGGTTAATACCCTTTCCTTAAGTATATTTAGAAAAATACTAGAATAGTATTATTTATTAATTCTTATTTATTAATATAGTATTTTAAAAATCTAAAGCTTCTTATTAAAAATATTATACTTCTCGCTATTATACTTATTTTTATTATTACAAAGCTTAGTAAGGTTAATTAATTAATAAGTATTAGGTATAATATCGTTTTTAGTTTTTATATCGAAGTATAGTATTTAACGGGGTAGAATTCGTTATTAAGTAATAATAACTTTATTTTCTAATTCTTTTTTTTTTTTTTTTTAAAGAGGCGGTAGATTAGTTAGTTAATAACGAGGTTAAGGTTAGAATTTTAATTATTAAAATTAAGTAAGTTAAGGTTATATAGATTCCCTTATTATTTCTTTAGCTTATTAAATAAGATCGTTAGTATTTATTAATTATAGGAGTAGTAAGTAAAAGAAGTAAGGATTATAGTATAACATATTAAAGTGTTTAGTACGGTTATAGTAGGCTATAATTTCCTTAGAAGTTTAGGTAGAGAAGTATTAAGTATTAAGGGCGCTAGCGATCTTTTTTATTATTTAATTATAATTTTTAATTATTAAATTAATACCGTTATTTATAAAGAAGTCTCTTAGCTTTTTAAAAATTATACTTTTTATTTTTAAAAAGTCCCCTACTTCTTAGTTTTAGAAATCGGTTTTAAAGTCCTTTTATAGCTCTTTGCTTATTAGGCCGTTTTAATAATAATATTTTATTATATAAAGGATAAAGGTATTAAGTTTTTTATTATTTATAAGGGCGGGTATAATATTAAATAAGCTTTATTAAGTTAAGTTAATATAATCTTACTAGCGAATTAGAATTAGGTATAGTTCTATAATTTAAAAATATAAGTAGGCTAGAAGTAATATTAACTAATCGTTAGACCCTTTTTACTTATTATTAAGGCTAGCGGTTATTATAGTATATTTATAAAATAAGTTATATAATAAAAGATTACTATAGGATATAATCGTCGTATTATAATTATAATATAACGTTAGCTAAGTTAAAAGGAGTAGTAAGTTAGTTATAGCGATCGTTTTAATAATAATAAGCGGGCTATTATTACTAATTAGAAAATTCTACTCTTTTAACGAAGTATATAAATAGAAGGTTACTAAGGTTAGTAAAAAGTTATAAAAAGAAAAAAAGGCCTTTTATAACCGTATTTTTAGTAGTAAATAAAGGATTCTATTAGCTACTAATTAGTAATTCTTTTTAATACTTCTCGTACTTTTTTTTTTGTTTAGTTTCGGAGCTTCTGTTAAGTTAAAAAAAAATAGATTTATTAGTAATATAAAATAGATCCTTATTACTACTATTATTAAGATCTTTTTTTTTCTTTAGTATCTCGGAATACTTTACTATTAATAAGAGATTTATTATTAATATACTTATAATTCTAAAGGTCTTATTATTATTAAGTATTAATACGTTAATAATCGTTAGATTAATCTCTTAGTAATTAATCTCTTCTTATTTATTATTAGTTTAAAATAGCGCTTAGCTATAATATCTTTAAAATAAATTCCTCTATAAGTAGTTCGATTAAAAAGAAGTTAGTAGTAATAATAAGGCTAGTAAAAATAATATTAATAATAAAAGCGAGGTTAATAGTAGTAATAAAGTAGTTAATTTTTTTATAATAATAGTTTTAATAGAAGAGATTATATATAATAAAGCGCGCTCTTAACGGCCCGTAATTAGTTAATTAGTTATTAACTAGTAATAATAGAGGAGAGCTAAAGTAATATAAACTAGGCCGCTTATTATTAATTAAATAGATAGAACTAAGTTAATAAGTTAGAATAGCTAACGAGGTAGGTCGAGGCTATTTTTTTTATAGTTATATCCTTACTAACTTACGATAAAAATATATATATAATTTAATTATTAATTAGTATTAATATATACGTAAGTAAGTTAGACCTTTTGGTTACGACTAGGTTAATAGGTTAGTATAGGTCTATTGCGTATATGTAGGAGGGGAAGATCGTGGGCAGAGCCCGCGGTCCCTTAGTGGGTATAAGTAGGTGGAAGGGTCTGTCTGTACGGGCCCAGACTGCCTACCTACTACCCCTACCTAACTACCTAATAGGGCCCCTTTTCTGCCTCGTAATCCAACAGTTAGCACCTGCTAATGCTTGCACGGAGCTTAGGCGCCGTAGCTGCGCTGTATCTAGGGGGCACGGCACAAAGTCACATCTCGTGTGTGTGGGTTATTCCAGTCCTTCTCTGTGGCTCTCGCGCGATACGCTGCAGACAACTCTGCAGTGACCGGATATGGCCTGCAGCTGGGCGAAACAAGCTGCAAGGTAGGCGAGCAGTATGCCTCGAACCCCGCATAATTGACACAGTTCGGAACTGAGGGCTCCGAAAACGTGTACTATCCCTGACTATTTGCTCTATCGTGCGAGTTGGCAAGTGCGGTCCTAGCCGGTCCACGTTGCGCGCTGAGAGTTGGCGCTGCTTCGGGTGACACGCTCTGAGTAAGGTACCCTAAGACAATGATCTGCTCAAGCCGTCCCTTGTCTGCACCAAATGTCTGACCTTTTGACACGGGAAGGAAGACCACGTTCAAGTAGTGTTCAGCGTGGCTGTCAGTAGAGAGCCAGAAGCATCTAGGTTCCGATGCGGTAATGAGCGACGCCCAACAGCGGCTTCCAAGCCACGCTCTGCTACATATTCCTGCGTGGATCTAGCGATTGCCACACCGCTCCTCGAGAAGTGTACTTGCTAGCTTTCAAACAGTCGTCCGAGTCACCAACGGGGTGGCGCTCTAGGAATGGGGGCAAAAGTGTGGTCACAACAACCACGAACGAAGCCGCCATGGCAGCGACCGGCAGGGAGCAATACGTTGCTTCGGTGGGCTAGGACGGCACGGGCAAGGATCAAAACGTCTCCTATTAGCTCACTTTCGTCATGTAATCAGCTTTGTTGCTGAAATACTAGAGCTGTGTTCGCTGGCCTACCTCCTCAACTGCGTGCAACCGCATGCTGGTCATTGGAAGCCCGGCAGACTGTAAAGCTCTGTTCCTGTTGATTCATCCAACGAGATCTTCAAAGTTCACGCCCTGCTGCCGGTGGGCTCGTGCGGAGATGGCCAGGCTTCTGCTAAGGTAGTCTGAGTGAGTCTCCGCGTTTCTCATGACAGGCCTGCAAACCATCCATATGGTGCTTGGCCTTACAATAATAGGTAGTCGATGGGGCAGAGCGAAGTGACGAGTTATCGGCAACGTGAAACGAGTTAAATTAGGCAATTTGATGCATGTTCGTGACCGAACCGATCACTGAATAGAGGATGGTGATCAACATGATGTACAATTTTCGTTCCTATCTACAAAAGGCCAAGTGGCTTGACAGAATATTTAGGCTGCATATCTAATGCGCTGAATTAAATACGACGGAGAGACTTCATGCTACGTCTGGCGGCGGAGCTAACACATTGAGAGTACCACTCATTCTGGAAGACGCAGGAAGTTCCGGCGGCGCAAGTGGTGGCACCACGCCAGCCGCTGCCGCCGCACTGGCTCCAAGCCTGAGCAGTAACAGTCGACAAACTGGACTCCGCGGTGGCGGGCTCCTCAGTGGCGGTCTCTTTGGTAATAGTCTCGGAGGCAGCAAGGGTAGCTGCAGCAGCGTTGCTCTTGGTCGCAGTCTCAGTCTCAGTGGAGGCTTTTTCAGCGACAGCTGTGGAGGAGCCGACGTTGGCAGGTCCGGCACTGCCCTTGACCAGCGTGGAGACGCCGGTGGCAGCAATTGGTTTGACGAGATAATCCTTAAGCTTAGAGAAGGTAGACAGAGCGGTGGTCTCCTTGAGAGACTTCCATGTACCGCAGGAGGAATCAAGGCTGTTGACCTGGCACGCACGGCCGATAGAGGAGATACAAGAGCTGGCGGAAGAGGCGTCAGGGACGTTAAAGCTGTTAGAGTATAACTCGCCGTCGTAGGGAGTATTAACAGACTCAAAAGCATTGCCCTCGATGAGGGAAACGGTGCCAGAGTAGAGTTCAAAAGCGTGGCCCTTCATGTCAGAAAACAGATTATTGGTCGCTTGGAAAGTTCCCTTCTCGCCGAGCTTAGGAGAGCGGCCGGACACGTCGTGGAAGTAGTTGCGATCGAGGGTCATTTGGTCGCCGTTACCATTGAGCATCATGGTCCAGTAGTGGTTGGCGTTGCAGGAGGCAGAGGTAGTGGATACCGTCGAACTCATTATTGGAGATAGTAACGCGGGAGCCGTCGTAGTGGCTGACGATGAACTGGCGGCCGATGAGGGAGATCTTGTTGTGATCGATCCAGACACCATCATTGCCTCCCTACCAAACTGTTAGCAACTAACATAGAACATTTTGAGAAATCTGCTGGTGCCTTACCTGAAGATCGATGGCATCACCTCCCCAAACAACACCAGGATTAAGGTTGGTGATAGTGATACCCTGGATGATGACGTTCTTGGCGTTCTTCTGAATGCGGAGTCCCTTACCAATGAGAACTCCCTTGCCGTTGGAGCCGATGATACTCTTGTTGCTTCCGACAACCAGAGGCTCGGTACCAGCAACGTCGTAAGTAACAGTAGCGACGACGTTATCACTAGTTCCGCAAGACAGGTCTCCAAGAAACAATTGTCCACCTTTCGCGGAGCTGCAGCTCTTGCGGTCGCACCCAGCTCCTGAAGCCGACTTACCGGTAAAGTTGTACTCTTTGTCGATGACGATGGTGCGGGCGGTGTTATCGGAAAGCCATTCAGCCAACTCTTCAGCAGAGGATGGGGTAGCAGCGGAGGCGCTACCACCTCCAGTGACGCCAGTGGCAAAGCCGTAAGCCGCGCCGACAACTTTCTGAGCAGAGGTCGTGCTGGCGACAGCGGTGGCAAGGATGACAGATGCTGAGAAACGCATGATAGCGGTAGGGGAAATAGAAGAGAAACACTGGATGAAGTCAATAAAGGAAAGATGTGGTCACGCCGGCGCGAATTTCGGTCGAAGCTAAAGTTGACACCAAAAATGAAGGATTGGGATCATGACCCCGAGAACACTTGGGCAATCCATCGTGAATCTCCATCGTATTTCAATGAATTCAAACAGTAAGAATCGGACAGAGTCCGATAAATTAAGGGGCATAGAGCCCAGAGCACAATTGATCCACCAAGCATGGGGGATTGTCTAGTGAGCCAAGTCGAAGAAAGAGAGACAATATCTGAATGTAATCAAAAATCCCGATGTCAAGTTTCCTACTCGCCATAGCTGGCAGAGCCCCCGTTCTGGCGCACTAGACCAATATATTCAGGATCCTCCCATTTGAGAGAGAGAAAAATAGACCAGCCTGGAACTCTCTGCTGCGGCCAGATTTCCCAATCCGTATGGACCAACGCAATCATGATTCCTTCTCGGGTGTTATCGCCGAGAGTAGGAGCCGTAGCATCAGCTTCAATGAAGTTGATACAAATTACTCTAACTCTGAAGCTTTTATCTAAGAAGGAGGGAGCTGCTCAACTCACAGGGACTCGTGAGCTATGGGCCCAGAAGCGAGAAGGTCAAATCATGGTGTTGCTGGTGGAGTATAGTACGGGGATAAAAACCCTACCGATGCAGGGGAAAGAAAAAGGGAGATGGAGCATATTGAGTTTGCCGTGGGTGACATGATGCCAAGGGGGCTGGTACCAAAGATGCTTTGGTACGTCTGCTGATTTCCATTGCAGTTGGCCTGTTGATAGCCCTGCCGTAATTATCCGTACAAAATATCTCACCTTCGACGGAGGCGGCGAAGTGGGGTTTAGCGGCATATTGAAGGCTCGGAAGTGTGATGTGCTGTGGATTCGTATGTTTGGCTGATTTTTCTGGCAGAGACGAATTGGTGAGCTATTCTGAGGATGAATCATATGAGTAGAGAAAGACGCCGGAAAACAAAAGGCCCACAAAGCCAGCCTTCCGTATAACCGAACCAAACGGCGTGGCCATTCAGCGTGACGCAGCGGTTAGCACACCATAACTCGCAGGATGGTGAAGCAATGGAAGCGTTTCTAGCAGATGTACACAGCCTTTGCTGTGTTCGATTAAATTAGGTAAAGGTGTACAAAAGACTTTTGGGGGGAATACAAAGTCAACGATACTTGGATGGACTTAAGCTTAACGGGTCACCTCAGCTTGGCTCCCATTATCACTATACGAGTGAATGAGACCGTAGATGTTAACGCACGCTGTTGGAACTGGGGCACAGCAGTACAGGTATCATCAGATCAAGAGTGAAGCGGCATGCTCCAAAATCTGATGGAACTAGAGGGGCATGTTAGATGAAGACACAATCGTAAATGCAGCGGGGGATCAAGGTAGTGGGATAGAAGTCGTAGCACTGCTGCTGAAGAAGCGCGAGGTAAAAGTCAAGATCACACCCAAAACTACATCTGTCATGGCGGAAAACTTCAGACCAAATGAGTCTAACCAGCGGCTGTCACTCCAGTAGGACAGTGCTAGACCCCTGATACTCGCATTCACAATGATGAAGCAATCGTACTTCTTCCAACAATTGCCTTTCCGCATGACATTGCTCGTCACCTGTCAAATCACTCAAGCCAAAAGCCAGCTCGTAGCTGAACCTTCTTTCTCACCCATCGCGCACATAACGTGCCCAGGTCAAGACACGTAACATCGCTCTACACAATCTTAACGTTATCCTGCTCCAACACCATCTCAGGCGCGTGGGGCATGCCGCTAATGGTTTGAGCCCGCTGACCATGAATACGAATACCGCCGACTCGTGCAGCCCATACCTGAGAAAGTACAGAAGATCCACCCTTGCTAATTTAGACTCAAAGTAGGTCAAGGCGAGGTGGAGGTGCTTCGGGATCTAGGCAGCTACAAATTCAAGGTTCTTGCTCTACTCTTCAGGTGCCGCGCCGGGCTTCAGTAAGTAAACTCATCTTAACCTTAAGAATTCGTCACTAGCCAGTAGGAAAAAGTTGCTGTCTGCTCTCTAACCAATAATTCTCGACATATCATTATGCCAGTCGGTCAGTCTACTAGCTGCTCACTCGGCCTTCTGGCTCGAGGCCAGGGAACATACACCTGACACATCTTGAAGCAAGTGCTAAACGGACTAGTAAAAGCTGGTATGACAGCGCTGCCATGGTAAGTAGCAAGATATCTCCATAACTTTGCCAAAGAAAAGAACCGAACAAAAGAAAGTCCCGGCAGAGGTGAGGGAAAAGCCCAGTTGCACCGCTGTCTGGAAAAAAGGGATGAAATTGAGCAAGGTAATCTGAGAAGAAAATTCACCACTTCAAGTGGAACTTAGCGACATAGCCTTTATAAGAGCCCTGTAATCATTGCAGAACCATAGGGCACCCCTTGTGTAGTTTGTGCCGGTTGTCGAAGTCAAATCAAGTCTCAGGGGAGCGTGGGCGAGCTCTGCAGTTTGGCGTCAAAGCTTGAATCTTGAATGACAACCAAGGCTTGGACAGGGAGAAATAAAAACTATGAACCGTAAACTGCAGTGTGAATCTTCTTCTTCGTCTGCCTATTGGCATATTCCTGTCTGTTTATTATTATCATGGGGATACGCGTTTTCGATCAGGCGGGACGCCTCCGATCGTTTCCACTCACCCTAGCCTGTTCTGAACTCAATATGCGACCCCGTGCTTATCTACTCCCTTGGTTCGCAATTTCCTCGTCGAATGCCACGGCATCTTCTGTCGAGGAAGGTCTAGCCCCTGTGATCGGCCAGGATTTGGAAGGCGTGAGTGCGACTGACAAACCGCATCAGGTATTAGGTAGCGTGGCTAGAAATGGGGGGGTTCTTCTTCGATCGCAAGAAATCCTTTGGCGGAACCCGGCCTTTACGCTCTACACCACGCAGTCCCTGTAGGAAAGGGTTGGGTTGCTCAATCGTCCTTTCGAAGCGGACTTTAAGAAAGGTGAAACGACACTGCGAGTCTCGTCGCCAGCGGTCCTTGTGCAACGTGCCTTTGAATGTTGGGCAGCGGCCCCGCCACCGAGCACGAAGCTTAGTATATACACCAACCTAGGTTTGGATCCTTATGGAAGATCCGATTGATCTCGGGCTGACTCTGATAGTATGACGAAGGCCTGCAGATCATGCTTGGTTCAGGTAGCAGTTCGGTATCAAGAAACAACCCGGCTATGTTGCGGCGCCGCAGCGCTTGCCCCTGTTGACACGTCATCGTCAGATAAGGGTTCCATGGCATCATGATCAGAATTACCAATCCGAACGCGCCATGATACTATACAAACTATTCCGCTGATTTTGAATTCATTATTGCCTGAAGGGGGCATGAATCATGAAGCGTGCAGTCATTGTGGGCTTGGCATGGGAAGCTCTGCTGGGGTCCTCGTGGAAATCAACCACTGATCGTCCTGAAGGACAATTTTCACCAAGCAGCATGAGGGTAGTCAGATGAACAAGGCAAAGAACCTCACCTTTCCGAAAAGCATGGAATTCGAGGTCACAAAAGCTTTCATAAGGTAGTTGTACTTTATATATTCGACCCCGCTGAATGGTCTGTGCCCAGCCAAGACTGGCTCCAATGTCCAAGTGAGGCATAAGTCGACCCACCCCCTTTTGGCCACCCCCCCCTTTTGGCCACCCCATCAAAACATAGTATCAAAACATCGCCACTAACTACACTTAATTAATTAACTATCTTCTACTACTATAATAATATAGTTATTATTCTCCCTAGGTAATTCGACCCCTACGAGTCGACTAAGACTAACTAAATAGTTACTAAAGTCCTCCTAAGCTCTTTATATATCCTAAATATTCGCAAACTTAGTATTTAGGTTTATTAGTATACTCTTCTTTTTCCGCGGCCTTAATTAATTAACTTTAGCTTCTAGAACTCGAATATAGTACTAAAATACTACTAAATAGTAGGCCTATTTACTAAATACCTTTTTTATTTTTCTAAATAATAGTCGTTAAGTATTATAGTCTAAACTAAGCTCTATAAATAACTTTAATTAATTATAAAGCTCGCTAGCCTTCCTAAATATTAACTAGTTAATAATAAACGCCGCTAATACCTAGTTAATAGCTTTTCTAATATTACTAGTTACTTACTTAGTATTTATAGTCTTTTTAGTTAATATAACTAGGTTAAATAGGACTATTAAATTAGTAAATAGTCTAGCTATGTTAGGGGGATATAGTCTAGTTACTTTTTACTTACTTCGTATATTTAACGATATTAGACTAGGTAAACGAGCTTTTTAATAGTAACTTAAGAAGTACCGCTTTCTAACAATAGTAAAATTATCTACTATATCCTCCTTACTAAGCTCCTTCCTATACTTAGACTTAATAAGTCTAAAAATAGCTATATTTAATAGCTAGAGGATATAAGAAGTATATAGTAATAAGAATAGTAAGTAGATATTATTTCTATGGTATTCTTATATAAATTCTATCGTTATATAACTCCTATAGCTATTTAGAACTAATAGTCGAGGCTTATTAAGTATACTAAGCCCCCTAAGGGGGGGGGTCTTAGTCTATAATAAGAATACTATTTTTAACTACTTAAGGGTAATCTTATTAGTTATCTAGCTATTATCTATTACTATAAACTCCTAACTAGCATAAGGGTTAAGTTTAAATAGAAACTATTATTATTATACTAACTTTCTCTTATATATAACTAGTAGTTTAATAGCTCGATTATTAATAAAGATATACTTAATTATAAATACCTAAATACGCAAACTAAGCTCTTTTTTTTATACTATTATAGTCTCTACTTTACTTAAAACTAGGCTATTAAATCCCTTACCCTCTAGGATATTAGTCTTATTTATATTATACTTATTAGCCTATTTAATATTACTAATCTCTAGTATATTAAGTAATCTAAACTATAATTTAATTATATTAGTAATAGCCCTATTTAGATACCTCGAATTAATAGTACGACTTCTCTAAACCTTAATTAATAAGTTCCTCTTTAAAAAAGCGTCTATCTATCTCTTCTTAAGAGGATTTATATCCCCCTAGGATCTTAGAACTCGCTTAGCGAATTCTATAAGCTATTTATAAGTTAGTATAATGCCCAGATTATACTAAATACGAACTTATTAAGCTAGCTAGTCTTCTTATTATAAAAGAAGCTTTTAGAGGTTTACGAATATTATTATCCTCGTTTAGTAGCCTTTTTTATAGTTATAAAGAGTTAACCTTAGAACTCCGAACTTAATCGAGGCCCGATTAACTAAGAGACCTCTTTTAATAGCTTTAAGAGCCTAAATAACTTTATTTTCGGTATACGAGACTATTATATATTAATAAATAAATATATAAAAAAGAATTGCATTTGGACGATTTTTATAATTATTATGGTGGTTTAAAAATCGTGGGTAGGGTTTTAATGCGGTGGCTGGGATGGAGAAATGGGGTGGCCAAAAGGGGGGGGTGGCCAAAAGGGGGTGGGTCGACTTATAGAGAACCACCCGCCACTGTGAAAGCATTTCTGCTCATCTATACCGTGGTTGCCTCCTCATTACAATACTTGGCGAAGTCTGGGACCGCTGACGCGATTCGGTGGAGAGATGTTATGTTTTCCTTATACATCTAAGATTGAGAATAAGTAAATAACCACACAGTCAGAATACTTGGGGCAGTTCGCTCATATGATGGCGAAAATGACAAAGTCTGAAGCATATGCCGTCATTTCCAGGACGATTAAACATAAAGATAAGCTTAGCTCACCTGTCCAGCCGAGACCTGCCGGTTTCTGGCTACCTGGTCTCCGGTAAGCAGTTCCGGGATTGGTTTGATGACGGTCTCAAAGTTTGTTGAGAAAAAGAAGGGGATGGCGTATCGCTCTTGTCCAGTGTAGTTCATGACTCGGTGACGAGTCGAGATGTAGAGGTCGTTGGTGAAGGCTTGAAGCTGGTCACCGACGTTGACTATGAAGGTTCCGGGCTTAGGCGGAGCTGATATCCACTCCCCGGCTTTATTCGCGACCTCCAGAGCGCGGACGGGTCCTGGTGCAAGAATCGTGAAGACTAATGTCACAATCGTCAGCGCATCTTCTCCAACAACTTCATGTAGGAGGACGTGTGAGCTGACATTCAGAATCGGTATGGGCATCCAGACCGCGGGCCGCGGCGCCTCGTTCTTGAGGCGGGTAATGGGCGGGCCAGGACGCTGGCGCAACCGGGGTGAGATGTACAGGAGGAAAAATAGTCCTCGTCTAGACCTAGTGACAGCGCGACAGACCTGGCCAACAGACGGCAAAAGGCCCGCAATTCTCGATAGTAAGTAGATAGCTGGTCCTCGAAGTCAGCGGGCTCCCGTGGCCATCGGTTGCGGCCCTTCATATACGGGTCGTCGCAAGCATCGTTGGGATCATCGTTCAGCTTCGAATCATGGCCCCATTCGAACGCCTCGTTCAGATCTTTATGCACACAAGTGAGCCAATGCAGACACTAAGGGTAGGTCACCTATCGACATGCTGATGGGACGCAGAGGGGTGGGAGGCCAGACTCACTTCCTCGTCCGTCCGGTCCAGGCTTCCCCGAACCCCCGATGGGAGTGTAGCCCCGGAAATTTGGACTATTATCGATGAATACTTCCATTTTCTGCTCAAATGGCAGCGCGAAAAAAGTCTCTGCCGCCTTGAACACGCCTTTAATAACATCGTCGTTAATGCCATGGTTTTGAATGTAGAAAAACCCGACTCGCACGCAAGCGTCCCTAATCTGGGCAGCAATCTTGCGTCTCTCATCGAAATGATCACTTCTAATACCGGCAACATCGATCACAGGTATCGTGTCGAAATCGCCCGGTACCGCACGCCAGTCGTGGTCACGGTCCACGGCCGGCTCGTTATCGTTATCCCAGTCGTTGTAACCCATGGTTGAAAGATGGATTTAAAAGATTCACAACTTCGCAAATGGGGCTTTCTCAAGAAAACAATTAGTGTGCGTATTAGTTGAATAAAATACTTTATTATCTCTGTGAAGTAGACATCCCCAAGAGCCCCTGTCGGGCTTGTCAGTGGGGATCTGATCGGTGGATCGAGGATGGCAAGCGCCTCCGAAGGCATGGAGCGACGGTTCCTACTGCGGTGAAATTTGTGATGCCTGTTGAAGTCTACAGTATATCGAGCGGCATTTTGCTTGCTTATGCGGGCGCCATTTCAGCGCAGCCCCGCGTACCTTAGTTTACACTGGTGCTCCACTACTTTTACATCAGTAGGGCAATTCATAGCGAGGTGGTTCTCAGAGGCAGGACTCTCCGGCGACGTGCTCCTAGCCAAATGAATATCAGTCAGGATTCCAGAGACGCTAGCTTGATGGGAGGTGGCTTTTGAGGCAATTACAAAGGGCCAATTTACAGACTACGTAAACAAATTGCGATTGGCACGATTACAGCGGCGCCAATACAAAAGCACCTGTGAGAGAACAGACAGTCTCTACAGTATTTCTATTGTCGCAGTAAGAAGCCTTACGCATGCGCTTAGGTTATGCCTACAAGGCATCATGGAAAGCTCCATTGTGTAACTCTATGCACTAAATGATACACTGATTGGTGTTGAGGTATTATGGAATGGACAGCTCGGCTCATCTACAGCACATAGTCATTTGTGCTTGTTAAGGAAATTCTCAATGACCGGAGATTTGTTTGCCTTGGTATTGAGTTATGCTAGTGATCACTACCTGAAACCTCTGCCCCAACTCCCCCCAGCCTGTCAAGGTCAAATAGCAGAACTCCATGAGAGAGTAAGACCAGCATCTACGGTTATCTCTTGACCAGTCATAGAGGTGTTCTTCGCAACCCAAATGTACACATCAGCGCAATCGCTTAGGTACGTCTGTCACAGTGTGTAAGACCTCGTGTCCGAACGTGTACTGATGGAAGAAAGGCAAACCTCGTGTTTCAAAACAGAGTCGTTTTGCTCCTGAGCAATTTGCTCCTCCGTAAATTGCAAGCCCTGAAGAAACAAGTTAGAAACCAGAGACGCACCAGGAAAGCCTTTCAAGGGCATGCGTACCCATTCTGTCAAGAGCTGACCGGGTAAGATGGCATTCATCCGCAGTTTGGGACCTTGCGTCGCGGCGATGCATTTCATCAGATGCAGGCCCGCTGCTTTGCTGACCGCATACGCCATGCTACTTCCGCTCTGCGTGGAACCCTGAGATGAGAACGGGCAAGGAAGTAAGCCAATGGCCAAGCAAGACGATAGGAGATTACCGCGACGGGGGCTGGCATAAGGCTTGGCTTACCGCTATGGAAGATGTAATCAAATACACGGCACCTTCTGAATTGGCGTTAAAAATAGGTCCGGCGGCCTGCATGAGCTGTAGATGACAAAGAGCATTGGTTGCGTAACACTACTACCCTGTCAGTGAAGATGTTTCGTGAAAGACTACAAGATTCAACGAGAGAATAGAAGACCTTGTTCCACTCTTCCAAGCACAATGCGTTTAGATCGCCAAAGTCGCTGAGCCTCGTCCATCCGGCGTTAGCCACAATGATATCCAGCCCGCCTAGCTTCTCCACCGTTTCCTTAACAATGCGAGCATTATGGTCGGTATTTCCCACGTCCTATAGCGCTTATACCCATATAAACAAATTAAATATAAGGTTCGTATTTGATTATTTAGCTTATTTCTCGCGCTATATTTAATTATTTAATAATTAATTAATAAATGTAACTAATTTCCTAATTGGGAATTAAATAAAGTTATTACGAAAGTCCTTATAGTATTAACTTATAGACTTTACTTTAATTAGCTCTTCTAATTAAAAAATTAACTTCTTACTTCTATAATACCGTTATAAAGCTAGTTTTTAAAATATTAGACCTCCTTTAATATAAAGGATTTTATTAATAATTACTATAAAGTCAAAATTAATTTCGCGAGGCTAAATATCCTCTCGTAGTTTATTATTATTATAGGGATTATAAAAATATTAAGTATAAGCTTACTTAATATTAAATAGGTTAGTTAATAATTAATTTATTATTAAATTAGGTTAAGGACTAGCTAAGGGATAATTTATAAGTAATATTAATTAGTTAAGCTTAAGTACGTAATTAATTACTACGTCTATTATTTAAGATATTAACTATTACTAGTACTACGAGTTTTTTATAATACTTTTTAAAATCGTAAGGGTAATAAAAGTAACTTATAACTATTATAGTAAAGGAAGAAGACTTAGATAATAAAGAGGAGGAGGACTTATTATTTTATCTATATACTATTTTTATTAATAATTATAAAATCCCTTTCTTATATTAAATAGCTAGTAGCTTTACTTGAGTATATCCTATCTCTTTTTTAACTATTTTAATTTTTATTTAAAATAAAAAATAATTACTATGGTATAGAATAGAGAGTTACTTAATTTAGTATAATACTTATTAAGGACTTACTAAGCGTTAATAATTAATAGTTAAAAATATCCTTATAAGTAAAAATTATTACTAAGAAATAGCTTTACCCGCTCCTTAAGTATATATTTAAATTAAATATAATAAGGGATACTATTTAAAATTAGAAGTTAAAAAAGAGGTTAAGATATAAATTAATAATAAGCTAATTACTAACGAGGTAATATTACTTACGTTAATTATATTTACGACGCTATAATTTAAAAAGGCGTAAAATCTATTTTTTTTTAAAAAGTTTATTATATAACTTTTTTTATTTTTTAAAATGGTTAATAAGGTACTCGAGACTTATTATTACTTTTTATAAATAGTTATAACTATCTTTTTTACTTTAACCCTAATATTTTATTATTTAAAAATAAAGTAGCTTAAGTACCGCTTTTAGCTCGGCTGGTAATTACTAATCGTTATTATTAGAAATATCCTTAATAAGGATCCGTTACTTTAGATCTTTATAAACTCGACTAGTTATTAAAAAAGTATAGATCTACTTTTTTTTTTATAAAGAGCGCTATATTATAAAATATATTAAATTTTACTTTATATTATTATTAAGCGTTAGTATAAGCTCTTATAACGACTTTTTAAAAAGAGTAAATATATCGTTTTTATTAATCTTATTACTAACCTCGAAGAAGGCCTTATATTATTAAAATAATAAGTAAATAAATTTAATAACGTTTTAAAACTTATTAATAGGGCCCCTTATATACTAAAAGTTAAGATCTTTTTAAAGTTACTTAGTATTAATTAATATATTTTATTCTTATTTAAATACCTCTTTATTATTATTAAATAAAAAGGCCTTACTAACGAGGTTAAGAATATAATTATAATACTTTATCCTCTAGTTAAGAATATTTTTTTAAGTATAAATATAAGATAATATAGGATATAAATAACCTAAGTAAGTATCGTTATTTAAAGTATTATCGTAAATAATTACTCTAACTTAGTTACTTAATTCTTAGTTATTTATTACTAATTTTATAATCTAGGTAATATTAGCCCTATTATAAGTACTATACTATTATTATAAAATAATAAAGTATTATATTTATTACTTAGTATAGTTTAAAAAATAAGTAAAGACGATAATAATAGTATTTTGCGTTAATAAGGTTTATAAATTAAATAATAAGTAAACTTTTATTATTAACCTCTAGATATTTACCTTAATTATATATTTTTTTTTTAGCGAAGATCTTACTTAGCTCCTTTTTTATATTTCTGTATAATAATAAGAATTCGTTAATATAGTGGTTTTTTTCTAGCTTTATAAGTATAAAAGATCGACCTTAACGGGATTACGCTTTTAAAAGAAATTATATAATATAATATACTTTTTAACTATATAATATATATAATATATCCTAAGTACGCGCTGAACGTAATATAATAATTTTAATATAAAAACTGCTATTTAATTTAGGATAAGTAAGCTACCCTATAGTAGCGCTAGTTAGAAAGGTTAACGGTAGAAGTTAGTTATAATAATTAGTTATAATAGTCGGCCGTAATAGTTAGAGGCGGCCTTTTTTAACTATAAAGGTTCTAAACTTTAATAGCGACGTAGAGGTTTTTAAAAAAAGGGCTAAATAGGCTAATATTTACTACTTTTTAGAGCTCGTAAAGATTCTTTTTATTTTTATTATTTTTAATATTACCTAAAGCTACTCTCTATTTAAACTAAATAAATCTATTAAATAAATTTACTAAATAAATCTACTAAACAAATTTACTAAACAAATTTATTAAATAAACTTATTAATATATAAACTATTACTTAGATAGCTAGTTAGATAACTAGTTAAGAGGTTAGCTAGTTAAAATACTACTTCGATAAGAACCTAAAGATACCCGTTAATAAGTCTACTTCTCTCGGGCTAGGCGCCCTCGGCTAGTTTAATACTATAGCTATTATAATTAATATAAGTACGCCCGAGGATTAGTAAAATACCTTTTAGTAGTACGGAATTTAGCTAAGTAATAATACGAACGCTATAAATAGCTAGGCTAATATAAATATTAAGATCTAATATATTAATACTAGCTTAATTATAATAGCTATAATAAACGGGCCGGAGGTATATAAAATTAGGGTAATAAGCCGGCGCTTTAAATAGCTTTTATAAAACCTCCTAAATAATAATAATACTTATATAAAAAAATAGATTATACTAAACCTAGCTACTTATATAAGCTAGTATTAAGAGGTCCTGTGCGTATTAGAGTAAGTAAAGCTCGCCCTATAAATAGCTAAAAGTAGTAAAAAGTTAGGAGCTATTAATAAAAGGGAGATAATAGTCGAGTCGGTTAACTATTTTAGTTAGTAGTTAGGTATAGAGCGTATTATACCCAGTTTTCCTTAATACGTAATATATAGTACGGCCCCGGCGGATTGCTCCGTCGGGGGGAAGAATTCGTTAATAATATTATAATTTAATTAGTAAAAGAGGGCCCGGAAGTAAGGATTTTAAAAAGTTATAAATAGGCTATTATTATTAATAATATACCTAATTACTAATTCTTTAACTCTTATTACTTAGCTCTTTATAATAGTATTAAGAATAAGTTTCTATCTTTTTAATATAAAGTCGTATTTAAAGGATTTTAATAAATATAATAACTTACTAAAGCTTAGATTTATTACTTAGTATTTTAATTTTAAATAAGCCGTTACTAAGTTAGTAGCTACTATTTTAAAATAAATAACGATATTTATTTTATTATAATAATAATAAAACTAAAAAAATTTACTTTGACTATTTTTATTATAAATCTTTTAAGTAAAGACTTTTTTTTAAGCGGATTTATAACTTCTTTAGCCTTATACCCTTTTATAATATTAAATTATTATTAATAAAAGTCCTCTTTTTTTAAATTATTTTTAAAAGGGCGTGGAGGCTATTATAATTATTAAGATTAGTTAATAATACGAGGCTAGCGTTAGTTAGGGTTTATAGTTACGAGGTAATTTAAAATAGTAGCTACGTACCGAAAATCGTACGACTTATTACTAATTAATTAATTATAATATAATTAATTAATTAATATATAATTTAATTAATTTTAATAATAATTATAGTAGTTATAAAAAGTTAGAAATAGTAGTACGTAACTTCGTTAGTTTTATTAATATTAAGAAAAGGGGGTATTAAAAGTTTTTTAAATTCCTAAATATAATAAGATACTAAATTTAGGGCTTTATAATACTTAGGCTTTTTTTTTATAATAATTATTAATAATTTATTTAGTTAAGTAGTATAATACTAAACTTATAATCGTAAATAAGGAGTTATAGGTTCGAATCCCGCTCTAAGTATTTATATTCTTAATTACGAACTTCTATAGGGTATCGTTAAAAATATTAATTTTTAATTAGCCTAGCCCCGGATTTTCTTTTTTTTAAGCGACCTTATATTTAATTAAATACGTTAAATATAGGGCCTTACGATATTTAATTATTTAACTTATTGAAATTCCTATATTTAACTGTTTGTTTGACTTATTTGTTTAATTAATTTGAATAGGTATAAGCGCTGGCGTCCTATGCATGAATTGGGTTAATATGGGGCAGGATTTTCGAAATAACGGGGAGAAGAATACTCCCTGAACCATGAATGCCTTTACTCCAAAACTCTGCACCTTGTCCACGACCTGGCGAGCTCTATTCTCGTTGGAAACGTAGTTGACCATCACATGAGCGCCTTCTCGTGCAAGCTTTTGGCATATGCGCGCCCCCAGCCCTCGGCTGCCACCAGTGACGAGGACACGCCTGTTGCTCAATGTATAGGGCATGGCAACAAGGGTCTGGGTCAAACGGCTCGATCGATAGTCAAGTGTGGATATGTGAAAGAGAAGAGGGCTCCAAGGTCGATCCTACTCTTGGTATCAAAAGCGCTGTTGTGGGCAAGAGATGCCGCAGAATGCGAGGTAGAAATGTCTTCACCCGCTTATCATCAGTCTCCGTTAGGCCGGAGGATAAGTAAAATTGCCCTCGGACTGTATTGCCTTCTTGAAAAGTCTATCTTCAAACTTTTACAAGACCTGGGCCGTAACGAGAAGAGTGGACAAGTGCGTTCGGAGAGACTTGCCAAATTGCCAAGCTCCCTGCCAGCCACCCATTCCACCCTGCATTACATGGCATCCTAGTTTCGGGCCGGTGTCTTCTACATATCTTTTCTCTCTGACCAGAAACCCTCAGGCGGCTCGGAAGTCACTCCTCCGGCCTGGCTGAACTTTGTTCATGTATATGGTGGCTCGATCGCACTACCCTGTCTCATCTACAGCAATACGAAGGTTGTGTCAATCGCAATGTCAGATGTTCTGGATGTTATCATCATAGGAGCTGGTCTCAGCGGCCTCCAGGCCGCCGTAGACCTACAGAAAGGCGGTCGAACTATTGCCGTTCTCGAGGCTCGGAACTGCGTCGGGGGCAAGACAAGATCTGTGCAGCGGTCGGATGGGAAGGGCGTGCAGGAGATGGGTGCTGCATGGCTCAATGATAGCAACCAGGCGCGTGTTTGGAACTACTGCCAAGAGTTCGGCCTAACGCCCGTCTTGCAAGCGAACCAGGGACTGGTGGCAAGCGAAGACGAAGACGGGACGTGCCATTTCTTCCCTTTTGGCGCCATGCCCAACGTACGTACATACATGCCTCCTTGCCTTTCTTTGTCCCGCCGGAGCCTGAGCTCCGCCGTCTGACGGCCCGCAGTTCTCAGCGTCAGAAGTTGACAACATCACCGCAATTCGAGATGTTGTAGAAGCGGCGTCCTTGGACCCAGCATCATACCGTCAACCAGAGCGCGCCCGGCTCGATGGCATCACATTCGAGCAATTCTGTCGCGATGCCGGGGCCGGTACTCGCGCCCTGAACACCGCCAGGCTTTGGTGCCGCGGCACGCTCGGCCAGGATCCCAACGAGGTCTCGGCGCTCTCCTTTCTGGAGATCGCTCGTGGTGGGCTGGGTATCATCAATTTGAGGTACGACGGCAAACACGGCGCCCAATATCTCCGCCTGGAGGAGGGTACGCAGGCCATCGCCATTGGAATCTCCAAGATGCTACCTACCGGAACCATTCATCTCAATACCGCGGTCAACACGGTGACTCAAAACTCGTCGAACCTTTGTACTGTCACGGCGAGCCGAGGTCAGGTCTTCAAGGCGCAAAAAGTCATTATCAGTATCCCCGGGCCGTCGTACAAGAACATCACATACAGCCCACCGCTACCGCCGCTGAAACACATGTATGTCACGGCTTCGAGATATGGTTTCTACCTGAAGTACATCTGCTTGTTCAAGAGCCCCTTTTGGTGACGACGAGGCTCGTGTGGTTTGGCACAGAGCTTCCGAGGTCCTTTGAACCACTGTCGCGATACTTCAGTTGACCATGCCGGCAACTACGCGCTGACGTGCTTCATTACGTCCGCTCCTGGGCGAAAGTGGGCATGCCTGAGCGACGAGGATCGTCGAAAGACTGTGCTCAAGCAGCTGGGCTCCCTATTTGGCGTAGGACACGCGGCAGTCGAGACGGAGCTCTTAGATACCATCACCTCCGAGTGGGTGGAGGACCGCTGGGCCGGCTGGGGCTGCCCAGTGGCCGCAACCCCACCCGGGGTCATAGGCTCAAGTCTCGATGGCGAGATGATTCAGGAGAAGTTTGGTGCAATTTACTTCATCGGAACCGAGCTGGCTGAGGAATGGCGGGGATATATGGAAGTGGCACTCCAGAGCGGAGAGCGTGGTGCAGCACAGGCTTTGGAAGATTTCCGTCTGCAAGATACGAGGCTATAGGCTGCTCGGTGTTCTCAATCCGACTGGCTGGTCTTTAATCTTCTCATTGTGTCGAATGGTTCTGGGCCATTGGTCTTTCCGTTAGGAATACCAGAATATTTGCGAAAAGGCGGAAAGGCTCTAACCACAGCTCTTGAGAGCAGCGGCGACTAGGTAAAAGTGGCCATAGAATATCAATAGTTGGAAGAAACGGACATCATCACAAACCTGAGATAGTCTTGCATCGGATGGTTGTACTTCCAGGACCTCTTGCGTAAATATTCCAGAACGACATGAGCTCTGAGTAGGACCACACATGTGTGAACGGATAGCCGGCTTGTGTACATATGCTCATGGAACCGAGCAACGACGATTAGAATAGTACCACAGCAACTCCAGCGCAGAGTAAGGTTGCTCATACCTCTTCTTCCGTCCTTGGAGAGAGAGAAGGGTAGCTGTAGTAATCCGATACTTCTCCTCATTTCCGGAGCCCTTCGACTCCATATAACCCAATCAACGTATAGAAAGCCTCAGTGGATCAAAGTGAGAATGATAGATGTACAGATCCTTAATTGAACCACCTTAGTAGTCCCAGATTCAACACGCTGCCTACATCTAGCTACGGAGACCCGGTGGATACATCGTCTTCCAGCAGGACTTGAAAAAGCCGGCCTTGCCCACTCCTAACTCTCACCAGCTCTTCTTCCGCCAGCGATCTAGTTCTCTTCTCTCTTTTGTTCACCTATCATTCAAGCCAATCCTAATGGATTGGAGCGATACATCGAATGGCAATCATGCGATTGTTCAGAGCCATACTGCTTGTCCTGCTACTGTTCAATGGGCATGCCCAGGCACACGAGCACCACGCCGATACATCTTCGGGCACCGACGTTGAGAGATTGAAAAAGTTGCACGAGAAATGGGACACAGATGTACGAGACCTTGGCGCGCCATTCCATGACAAAAAGGCGCAGATGGCTAACTAACTTAATACCTGCCGGCAGTGGCCGTTTTCCGGCATTTCCACGTTTGCCCATTTGCAACATGTCAAATGCTTGACCAATCCAGACGAGCTCTTTGATGTGGGCATCATTGGCGCGCCTTTCGATACGGCCGTGAGCTACCGCCCCGGTGCCAGATTTGGTCCAAGAGCAATTCGCGCCGCGTCGGCGCGCCAGACGTCCTTCCGGGGCTTCAATCACCGCGCCGGTATCAACCCATACAGCTCCTGGGCCAAGGTCCTCGACTGCGGCGACATCCCAATCACCCCGTTCGACAACAAGCTGGCGCTACACCAGATGACGCTCGGTTACCATGAGCTGCTTTTGCGACCCGCGACGAATCCGGACAAGAAGCCCGTCCTCCTCACTCTGGGCGGCGACCACAGCGTAGCTCTCCCCGCCTTGCGGGCGCTGCGCAAAGCATACCAGGAGCCTATCGCGGTGCTTCACTTTGACGCTCACATGGACACTCTGCATCCGAACAAATACCCCAGCACGTGGACGACAGGCCAGGAGGCCCCACAATCCGATTTCACTCACGGTACTATGTTCTGGATTGCCATTTTCGAGGGGCTGATCCGCAATGGAAGCTCGGTTCACGGTGGTCTTCGCAGCAGGCTAGCTGGGGATGATTTCAGTGACTACGAAGACGACTCGCGGCAGGGTTTCATGAGGATCGAGGCAGATGACATAGACTTAGTCGGCGCGCAAGGGATCATTGACGGTATAATGAAGCGAATGGGTACCGAGATACCCGTCTACATGTCAGTTGATATCGACGTCATCGACCCCGGCCTCGCCCCGGGCACGGGGACACCAGAGCCTGGGGGTTGGACCACCAGGGAGCTGCTTCAGATCATTCGAGGCGTGGGGGGGCTCAATATCGTTGGCGCGGAGGTTGTTGAGGTTTGTCCCGCCTTCGACGGCAGAGGCGAAGAAACAGCACTTGCAGCAGCACAAGTCATCTACGAAATGCTCTCCACCGTGGTATTGAAGGGTATGGAAGAGCGAGGATTGGAGAAGCCGCTAAGAACCGAGTCATGGACAAAGCAGTTTAACACACCGATTCATGGCAATGAAAAGGACGAATTGTGAGATATCATAGATAGTGAGAGAAAGCTGCCCAGGGCGTTATCCCAGGAAGATTTCCACAACCAATAGACATTTCATAGCCTGTCGAAGTTGATGCTTGGCCTGTGAGAATCAGACGTCGAAGGCTCGCGGGTGTCCTTTTGTTTACGTCGCAAATTAGCACGTCAGTGTAACGTTCTCTGAGCAGTTCAGGGCCGGCTGGGCCGTGTGTAGTGTTCTAGCCCCATTTGACCGTAACACAGGCGTCTTGCAGTGGTTGAAGTTGCTCAAATGGTCGTCCCCAGAAGTTGGGTTGTTACGTCAGCTTTTCCCAGACCCCTGCCCCTGCACAGGCTAAGTTTACTACATAGAGCTAGGCGATCGGCCAGGGGCAAGCCACATCCCTGCATGCCACATGGTATGATAGGAAAAGTTTGCCCCGCTTTCCAGATATGTTGCGAGTCTGTCGTGTAAGGCAGGTAGGTCCGAGCCGGCCTAGTATCCAAATAGGTAGGCGCACGTACCTAGCTCTAGTATAGCTTTTTCCACCGAGACCACCATCCATCCCACATCTATCATTACGTGGTACCTTAGATTCCGTGGTGCCGACCTAATCAATCAGGGTAGGGAGGCAATTAGCTGGAAATTTTGTAAATCAATCTGACGCAGGTTCAAATGCCTTAGGCGGGCTAGGTATGGATTAGTAAGGCAACTAATAGGTCGCCGACGACAACACCTGCATCCATTGTCCCGTGCGAGTTCCAATGCCCAACCTTTGACACGCTGCTGAACAAAAGCGAATTGCTGCCAAAAGTGACCGTCCGCTATGCACTCCGTACCGAAACGGCGATCCATCACATTTACGGGGTATGTTTGAAGTGCCCAAGTCCTCGCTGTTGCGAAATACGCCTGTGCTCACCACCGGCTCAGTTGCTGGACTTGCAAAGCACGAAAGATTCGATGCGATGAGCGACCGTCAGGCTTCCAGAACTGCGAACTGAGAGGCAGCGTATGCGGTGGCTACGACATCAAGCTTAAGTGGATGACAGACTCTGTTGTGGAGCCCGAGACGCCCTCTAAACACAGCGGCCAAGGCCGAAGAAGAATTGGAAATGGTACTTGATTGACCTTACCCTATTTTGGAAGGGCACCGTCTAGGGGGCCTGTTGGCTGACAACCCATCAGATCGTGGTAATAGTCATCGATATCACATGGGGCAAATCAAGCGTTTCCTCCTGGACCTCGACAATGATGTCGCCCTAGGTGTTGCGTCTGCACAAGGCCCCTTCTCTACCTTCCCGGGTCTCGTCAGAGAACCTGAGCACGCAAATGTGTCACTAGTACCCCCTCGGGTCCTCTCAGTGGTGCTGGAGAGCCAACAAGAGAGTCCGCTCCCTGCGTACTCTGATGAGTCCCCCGTTCCCTTGAACCAAGACCCTTTGGAGGAGAGCGTATCTGAAACTACCGCTTCTACAACGTCCTCCTCATCACGGTCCAGCAACCCTCACAGTCCAACTGGAGACGCTGCCGCCGCTACAAATCTTGTGGGGCATCCCTTGGAATGTCTTCCGTTGCTGCAGCATGTTCGATTCACCTTTTCACACGACAATGAAGTTGACGTCTTGATACATCATTACGGCCTGCATGTCGCAGACCTTCTGCAGCCTATTGTCCATACCAACAACCCTTACCGTGAACTTTACTTTCCTTCCGCACTCGAAGGAGCCAAGTCGCACGCATCAGGAGGGACGGAAGCTATTGATGTGGTTCAGACAGCCCTCTACCATTCAATAATAGCTTCAGCTGCCTTCCACCGATGGAACTGCAACAAAGCTTCCGATAAGTACAAGCAGATGGGTGCCCATCATAGATACCATGCTATTTGCCTCTTGAGATCTTCCGTTGCATCCCACGCACCAAGACCTCTTTACAGGCTGATACTAATGGCTGTACTGTCACTCATTACCATTGGAGTTAGTCTTAGACACAAATCCCTTCCGCGTTGTTTCGCACAATTCAATGACACTGATGCCCGATAGGTCATCTCCGGAGCTGGCGATGATTACGTTGTGCACCTCGGGGCAACCAAGGAATTGCGAAGGTCTCGCAGTCGGTGGACAGTCCTTGGTGCAGCTACACGGCAGCTCCATGAAATCGCTGCCTTTCTAGGTCTCATGGCTCGAACAACATCCTTTCGGAACTCTTCAACACTATGGACCGCTTCCGAGACCGAAGACAAGCCCTCCAAGGATCTTGCGATAGAGTCTGCATCCTGCTATGAGTACATGTATGGCATCTCACCAGCCATTGCAGCAGCTATCCAAGACACATGTCGATATGCGGAGCAATTGGCTTGGTACCGCGGCCAGGAACAAAAGCACCCTCCAGAGGATCTCCTTGAAGCCTGCGAAGCGCTAGGGGAACGGCTGCTCTCGTGGAGCTCCGCAGATGGCGAACTAGCTTTGGCTCCGGCAGGCGACGATCTGATGAGAGAGGTACTGAACCACCATACATGTGCTTGGTATCATGCCGCTCTCATATACTACTATCGGCGGATTCAATGTTTTACTGCTGTTGATCTTGTCGAGGAAGTAGATCTTGTACTGGAACACATGCGCGCCATGGAAGACTTCAAACTTCGTCCTGAACTCGTGTCGTCGAACAGGATGGCGCCCATTACGTGGCCCATGTTTATTGCTTCATGCGAAGCAACACCTTCGAAACGGCCCTCATGCATGGAATGGTGGGAACAAGTCAAGCAATACAATCTTGCCAATATCGATAAGCAATGGGCCTTGATCCAGCTTATCTGGGAGAAGATGGCGGAGGCGCAGGATAGGAACGCCGACAACGTCAGTTGGGTGGATGTGTATGTTACTTTGGGCGAGGATATCATTGCTGTGTAATTACGCGATCCAAAGTCCTCCCACCTAACCTGACTGATTGATTCTATGGCGTCTTGTTTGGTTTCGTGTTTTCATTAGCCACGCTTAGCCGCTTGCGATAACCCAGACGCTGTCCCTTCTGGTATATGACAGAGCTTGATCGCAAAAACTCACAGGCTGGGATGCAAGTGGCTCGACAGTTACAGGGGGTGTTCGCCAACATATAATCCGCGGCCACCAACTGGAATGGGTATGTGAATCGCTTGAAGCAAAGCTTCATCACCATCCACCTATCCAGTCACGTCTTTGATTGAGCTTTCAACAACCGACCGATCATTTCCATACCCAATATTGGCGGAAGCTTCTGGCCGCTATTTCTCTGGCTTGGTCTCCGACACGTCCTCTCGCCCTTCTCCATGCCAAGATGTGGGTCCCGACTCTTTCCCAGCGGGAGCAACGGTCGCGTCCTACTCCAGTTAGCCCGCGCCCGTTCGAAATGAATTACAAAAAGAATTGTTGGACAACTTACACCAAAGAGTACGTCCATCTGCTCAAGTGTCCGACCAGCGGTTTCGGGATAGAATAATCCATAGCTCAACGCGGCACAGAGATTGAAGACGAAAAAGGCAAAGAAGTACCGAAACCCTACCGCAGTAAATGCGAGAGGCGACACCTGGGCGAAAACCCGTTCAATGACCAGTTCATCAATGTCGCGATGGCATTGCCCTTTGCGCGGATCTCGATTGGGAAAATCTCCGCAGGGTAGACCCAAGAGATGATTCCAGTCATGGTGAAAAAGAACGAGAATACGAAGTTCATGGCAACCATTGCCCTGAGCTGGTTACCGTTCTCCGTTGGCAGATACTTGGACAGTACGGCGTTGACGACCAAGGCCAGACCGCAGCCGACAGCGCTGAAAATGAGAGGTTTCACGCGCCCGATCCGCTCGAGAGCCCACAGTCCAATACTGCACCACACAATTGAAAGAGAGCCGCTGATTCCAATAATCATCAACGAGGTCTGGTTGTCGATTCCAAGAGATTCGTAGATCCGAGGTCCGTAGTAGTTGATGACGTTCACACCGCTGAGTTGGCCGAACGCCTGAACACCACACCCTAGCAGAAGCCGACGACGCCACGACGGTCGTGTGAACAAAGCTTTCCAATGAACTGCATTGACAGAACGGTCCGCGATGATGGTGTCGTGGATCTCTTGGTACTCGGCTTCGAGAAAATCATCATTGTCTCCATTTCCGTGCAACCTCTTCAACACCAGCCGGGCCTCCTCATACCGCTCCTTTTCGATAAGCCATCGGGGAGACTCTGAGAGGAACCAGATGCCGACAGCCATCAAGAACGCGGGGGCTACCTGAAAAGCGAGCGGGAATCGCCACTGGAAGTGGCTGTCGACGTGTGAGCAGCCGTATCCGAGCCATTGGGCGACAAAGAAGCCCCAGCTCAGCATCCATTGCAGCAGCCCAGATAGCGCTCCTCTGATGTCGGCCTGAGCGATCTCCGAGCAGTACATGGGTGTCACAGCGCTAAGGATTCCGACGGCGAGGCCTGCGATGAGACGTCCGGCGATAAGCATGGGGACAGTCGTCGCCCCAGCTTGAAGGGCGCATCCGAAAATGGCTGTAACGGAACCGGTGAATACTGTCAACCGTCGTCCGAGGACATCTGCAAGAAATGATACGACAAGACACCCGATAATCGCTCCTCCCGTGAAGGAGGAAACGATGCCACCGGCCTCCGAGTCGGATATCGAACCGCCGAAATATTCGATAAAGTGCTCCTGGGCCAGTGTGGAGGAAATGATACCACTGTCGTAGCCAAAGAGGAATCCTGAGCGGAGTGTCAAGACATGACAGACAATAGAAGTCAAAGCTAAGGCAACTTACCTCCTATGGCCAGAAAGGCCCCAGAAAAGATGGTGATCAGCTTCCCCATGTTGATAGCTCTGAATAATCACTGAAAATGGTACAGACAAGACATGTAGACACAAGCGTCGGGGAAGAATTATATACCAGCCCGTATGCAGCACCTCGAGACTAGTGACAACCAGTTACTCGACATCAGCATGATCACTTTAGCGTGTCTCCAGTGCAGCAGTCTAAACCTGTGAGGATTCCATTTTGTCCCAATCAGACCGCGCACCCGTTTTCCGGGCAACGTTCTCCCGAACGTACTGGAGTGAATATGGCTTAGCACATGCCTGAAGATGCATTTTCCCCATGGAGAAGTCCCCGGATCCGCCCAAGAATCGCATTTCCCCGGAATAGCAAGACCTTCTGACAGCTGGCTTCGGGGGAGTTGATGGCGATAGTAGCCAATGTTCTTGAGTGCACTGTCGAGCCTTGTCTACCAGATATGCCGAGCCCGACGCTAAGTTCCTTGGATTCTCATCATTCGGTGCTGATTTACCCGATTGACAATATTTGATGACGACTGAATGCCAGGGTGCCAGCGAGGGCTGTCTGTTGGCAAACCAAGCGGCCGTAATAGAGGTTGTCACCACTGACTTGATAAGAAAGTGAGTTCAGAAAGCCACACTGCCGTATGTGGTTTAGGGGCTAAACAGAGGCGGAATTTCCCATAGCAGGGGTTAGCCTCCACTTCAAATGGGCTGCGAATGTACCTAGTAAACGCGTATGAACGTGTGTCTGATTGGTCCTTGGAGATGGGCTCTTTAGATAATCAGAGTTTTACCTCCCAGAATATGCGGGGGGGTGGGTGGAGACACAATTCTAGCCAGCGGCGTCCGTATTAGCAAGAATCACCGAGGCCGGCCGACTTCTGCCGGCGCGGCACTCCGCCTTACGTAAGGTCGGTCTGCCACTTCTCTGGCCGCCGTAGGCAGTGTTCCTAACTAGCGATGCAAGCTAGTTTCCGCACAATACGACTTGACTAAACACGCATTGTACTATTTACCGTGTCAAGCCAGACGCCTGAGGGGGTAAATTATAAACTAGTAGCTTTGCTTGTAAAGCGTTGATAAATTTCCCTTCAATCATGGTATTGGTATTATTATTTGAAATATTAAATATGTCCTTGGGTTAAATATTTTGGAGAATTCAATCATGACCTTCAGATAATCGTAATGAAATTACTTTTAACTAAGAAAATTTATAATACATATAAGACTTAACTATAGTAAATAGTTTTATAACTCTTGTTAGGGGGGAGGGGTATGGTTTACGGTTTATTCCCATAAGATATCCTCGGTATTCTTGTGTTGCGAGCGGATCAGAGCAGACAACCAACTATGGCAAAAAGGAAAAGCTTGGGTATGACCTCCCTAGCACTGTTACCCCCTATTCCGTACACAATAGTCACGCGAACCGCAACATTGTGCTTGCCCCCACGCGCAGGGGGTACTCAGTAAGATCGCAGAGCACTTGGGGTATACTACCCCATGCTATCGCTTTGTCTGAGGCGTCATGGTTTGCGAAGTCTTTTTTCTTCATTCGATTTTGTCGCAAAAGATGACCCGAAGCCCGTCGGCTCGTCTACGTTTGGTTGCCCTGGATGTAACCGAACATGGCACTATCAACGAAAACACTTTGCTTGCAGGAACACTAAGCCATGGTGAGCACCCACTTAAGTTGTCGGAAATTGCTTGACCGAGAAGTCAGGGACGGAAATCCCCCTTTCTCCTTGGCTCCCCGCAAAATCCATCTCTGTGCCAGTGTCTCAACGCGGGGAACTATGGGATACCTCGGATGTTGCTTTTTCAAGTCCGAAAGAGGGACTACAGTGAGCCGTCATACAATATTGAGAAGATGGAGTGATTCAACAATCACTGGACTATAGCTCAGTCTGTATCAAAAGGTCACAAAACCTCGTCTTCAACCGATGAATCTACGCAAACTCTCAACACTGCGCCGATACATCTCCACGGAAAACTTCAACGCGCTAGAGCCTTTGCCGCAAAAATGGCTAAATGCAGCATTTTCTTTCATGCCCTAGTTGTGGCCTTTGTTTCGGGACGTATTGCCTCGGCTGCTGGGACCGAAGTCGATGGGGCCAACTGTCAGCTAGAAGTACCAGAAGATGCGGTCTACAAGAACCCGAAGGCAGACCTTTCTGACCGTGTGGCTGACCTCCTGTCTTACATGTGTTGGGACGAAAAGATCGCTCAAATGGGGGGCGTCGGCGGAATCCTTGGGCAGAACAGTACCTACGATGCTGCCCAATATCTGGACAGAGCAAAGCTGCACAACGGAACCATCTGTAAGCGATTCCTGCCCTCCGTGACCCGTTTCAACAAAAAGCAAGCTAACTTGAAGATGAACAAGCTCCCGGTTCATACCTCAACTACGCTAAAGATGCGGTCCCTGTCCTATCGGATCTCATCGTCGCCTCCAAGAAGGAACACCGGCTCGGCATCCCTTTCGTTCACATTGGAGATGCGGTCAATGGCCCGACACTGCGTGGCACTACCCTGTTCCCGGCAACCCTGACGATGGCAATGGCCTGGGACCTACCTCTCTATACCACTGTTGCCGCAGCGCTGAGGGATGAGCTTCATGCGTGTGGAATCACGTGGGTACTCTCACCTGAGGTAGACGTTGCGCGTGATCCGAGAAGCGGTCGCGTTGGTGAAATGTGAGTGCATAGCCCGTTTTCTTTGCGTTATTTTCTATTATCTTTCACCTTATTCTCTTTTGTTTTGATTCCCTTTTTGAAGAAGCTCTCCGAAGATCCCCTGGCTGATTGTTAAAAGGTACGGCGAAGACCCCTGGATGAACGGTGAACTTGCCGCGGCCTACATCGGTACGGTCCAAGAAAAGGACTCCGACGGATTCATGAAAGTAGCCACTACGATCAAACACTACGTCTTTGGTACATCTACTGGTGGCGTTAACCAGGGCTCAATCCTTGGCGGCAAGAACCACATTTACAATATTCTAGCGCTCCCATACATCAATGTTCTCCAGAAGGTCACTCCGGCCTCGCTGATGCCGTCTTATGCCACCATCGATGGCGTCCCCGCCCACCAGCACAAATTTCCTATTACAAGATCTACTCCGCCAACAACTCGGGTATAATGGCGTTATAGTATCTGACGCGGACGCCATTGTCATGCTTTACGACACCCACAAGACGGCCAGCACGCTCAATGACGCCGGAATTCAATCCTTGGAGGCTGGCGTGGAACTCGAACTTGCGATCCGATTTCCCACGGCCTTCGAGTCTCTCTCCGGCAATCAAACAGTTGAGGGCGTGGCTGGAAATGTGAACGAGGCAGTGTCGCGTCTTCTCAACCTGAAGTTTGAATTGGGCCTCTTCGACAGGGACCTCTCGGCGAACACCACTGCCCTGACTGAGGTACTGAGGTCCGAGGAGCACCTGGAAGCCAACGAGCGCATCACGAGCGAATCCATTGTTCTGCTCAAGAATAATGGCATACTTCCTCTATCTGCAAACCAGAAAGTGGCTGTTTTGGGTCCTCTTGCTGATGTTGTCAATACTGGCACCTATGCTGCATGGACAAATGCCGAGAATGGAAACCTCACTTTCTTGGATGCAATTACGGCGACCCTTGGTTCCGACAACGTCAAACATGTCAAAGGCGTTGAAATTACTTCGGAAGAGAACTCAAGTATTGACGAGGCCGTCGCAGCGGCTAAGGACGCAGGCATAGCTATCGTTGTCATTGGTTCTGTCGCGGTGGGCTACGAGGACAGTCTTGTCAATGAGCGAACAGATGGAGAAGGACTCACTCATGCGTCTCTGAAATTTCCTGGACTTCAGGGGGATCTATTGAGCGCTGTGATTGAATCTGGTGTCCCCACTATCATCGTCCTTAGCGGTGGTCAGGCGTTCGAGCTGTCGGGCGTTGCTCAGGATTCCCAAGCCATCTTGCACACCTTCCTCGGCGGCGAGTTTTCAGGACGCGCGCTAGCCGATATCTTGATTGGGAAAACAAACCCCAGCGGCAAACTCACCATCTCATTCCCTGCCTATTCAGAGGTTAATCCGGTTTACTACAACCACGAACCCAGTGACTGGCAGGCTGCAGGGGCTATTCAATTCCCGTATCTCTCACACAACTATCTTTACCCCTTTGGTCACGGACTCAGTTACACTACTTTCAACCTCAGCAGTCCTAGTCTCGACAAGACGACTTATGGCAAGACCGATGCTATCAAATTAAGTGTGACCGTCTCCAACACCGGGTCTGTAGATGGGAAGCAAGTTGTTCAGGTGTACTTCAGGCAGCAGGTTGCCCCTCTGTCGCTTCTAGTAAAGAGACTGATTGGATTTTCGAAGGTTGATGTGCCTTCCGGTTCATCGATTGATGTTGGAGTTGAAATTCGCGTTGCTGAACTGGGTTACTGGTTGGAAGGAGAGTACAGAGTTGACTCAGGTGGATATGAGATTTTTGTTGGTGACAGCTCCGACGATAACAGCCTTAGCGGCCCTGTGGCTATTCACATTGAGTAGAGTTGGTTAGCGAAATCGAACCTCTGCGGAATATTTCCCACATGGTTCCTTCGCGTGACCCATGATAACCCCATGTCACTCGTCAAAGCGGTTTTGGGGAGATGGATGTTACGGCCCACAACGCAAGCAGGCAATGTGATCCTAGACGCGCTGGAGTAGTGAAAGACAAGGAAAAGACTCACTGAGATGAGGTGAATAGGGAAATTCACATGGGAGAATCTTGCAGTACGAGGTCTCCCAGATGTACAGATTTGGACACGTCTTCTAAGTAATGGAAGCCAGTTAAACAGGTACAGACTCTACGGTCGGCAGAGCCTATTCGAGTGAGTACAGCCCCACTACACGCGGGTGTTCTCCTTTCCTCGCTTGCTACCATATTCTTTGAACCCCTGAAGATTGAAGGCGACGAGTGTATCGGGATCTGGCAAATAGAACGCCAGCGCAGCCTAGAACAATCGCAAGAAATGGGCAGAAAGGCATCAAGGAGCCTGTCAATAAGTGTGTAACATAGGGAAGAAGCTTATAGAGGCTAACTGCTATTAAGGTCTAAAAGATAAATTTGTTAGTATCCCTATTATAGGGTAGTTAGTTCGAACCGTAGTTAACGAAGAGATTAATTAAACTATATAAATATCTGCGTAGTAAGTATAAAAAAGAGGTTCTAACCGTAGGTTAGGCTAGCTATGATAATCGTAAATAGGGCCCCTAATTAGCCCTTATATAGTCGGCTATATACCGCGGTCGAATTAGACTTCTAATCCGATACTAACTTTTTCTTTTTTTTATTAATTTAATTATTATAGTTAGAAGTATAATTCGACCTCGGGCCTATTTACTAAGTTATTTCCTTTTCCCCCTTTTCTCTACTCTTTTTATATAACCTATCCCTCTATTTATATAATAACTTTTTTACTACTTATGAATTACTTTAATCCCTTATTTAATACTACTTTTATAAAAGCGTTTACGAGGTTATTTTTATTATTAATTTAACGGATTTTAAGTATTTTATACCTTTCGTACGATTATCTAAGGGCTATAATATTAATTATAAACCTCTTTTCCTTCGTCGTTCTTAATTTAACGAGGTATTCGTATAGCGAGTAGGAATTAGTATAAATAACTATTAAAATAGATAGAAGGCTAATTCGATTAATAATCTTTTTTAGTATCGTTAAAATCGTATAAAAGAGGTTAATATTATTAACTATATTATAAACCTCCGATACTAGCACACTTCTTATTACTTACTTATTTTTAATTAACGAGTAGTAAATTATATTACTATATATAGTAAATTCGCTCTTACTTATACTTTCGTTAACTAGGATAATAATATACCTTAATTACGAAGTAAGGTCGTTATTATTCGTAAATAACTTATTAACAAAGACGTAGAGCTTACTAGTCGCAAGGTCGATCGGGTAATAAATAAGACCTTAATTGAGATTCGTTTTTTATTACTTAAGCCGCTTATTAAATACTTTAATATTTTATTTAATTAGATTTATACCTTACGCTACTTTAATATAATTAAAAGTTACCTCGGGCTAATAAATATTTATAATATATTCCCCTCGTATAAGCTTAGCCTTATATTACTTCTTAACGTTAGTTACGTTTAAATTAATAAAATTAATTTTCTCGCCCTACTCTTTTTATTAAAAAACGACGGTTTCCCCTTTAATTATAAAAATCCCGCTATTAAATACTAAGGGTTTATTTATTATAAGGACCTCTTTTAGCTTTATTATAAAGCCCGCTTTCTAAAGCTCCTTATCCTCTTTTTTTATAAAATTAATATCGGATAGGCCTAATATATCGTCGGTCTATATTCCGACGATCCTAAATTAGTCGCTTTTATACTCTATAATTAATAAGTACGGGTCGTACGTAGAGGTAACTATTAATAATTAATTAATATAAAAATCGTAGTAAGTAGCTTATTAATAAGTACCCGATTTTATAAGCTTATATAGTAGCTTAAGTATTTTAATAATCGTACTTTTTAAGTACTTACTAGCTATTTCTTTTGGTAGATAGGCTAGGATTTTTTTTATAAGCCCTATGGCCGATTAGGTATAGGCCTAGGTAATATTACGGCTCTAAATCTTATATCCCTTTTTCTATAATAATACTATTAGTACTATTATTAATCGTTAGCTATAGCGCTATATAATAGGTAATTATATAAGTAGCGTTATTTTTTTAACGTTACCGTACCCCTAAATTACGTATTTAGACTTCTTATACGGCTAGGGTATTCCTTTCCTTTTAATCTTACGAACTATTCGTAATTTAAATATATAGAGGTTTATATATTTTTCTAAGTTATATAGGATAAATTAATAGACCCCTCGATTGCGCAGAGTATTTATTTTAATAAAATCTAATCCTTTATACGGCTTTTTAATAATTATAATTACGCCTTTTTTATATAATTTAACTACTAGCTCGAAATCGGCTTTCTCTTTTACTATATAAAAAGTATTAATTACCTTATTATTAATAATAAATTACTACGTTAGGGCTTGCCATCGTAGTCTTTTATAACGTCTTATTAGTAGTATTAGTACCCTTTTAGTAATTTCCTTTTCCTTGTTATTTATTAATACTACTACGACGATTTCGTTAAGGACGATTTTTTATACTTTTACTACGGGTTATATAGTTTCCCCTAGCTTTTCTTCTTTTTATAAGTTAGAAATTACTTCGTTAAGATCTATATAGTACGGTCTAATTACCGTAATTAATACTTTAAATAACTAGTTACAATCTCTCGTAATTATATAAGAGCGCTCGTTAACGGAAATTAACTTATATAGCTTAGCCTATTATTAAGTAATTTCGCACTATATTTATATATCCGAATTTAGTAATATATTTAAATTACCCCCTATATCGGGCCTATTATACGTAATAATTACCTTATTAACTTACTTTTTTATACTTACCTCGCGTAGTACCCGTATTATCTTTTTAACTACTCGGGCTCGTTAGCTTATACTTAGTAATAATAGCAAAGCTAAGGTCGTTCTTAAATATACTCTAAATACTAATAGTATTAGTATAAGTCCGTTAGGCCCTATAGTATCGTTATAGTATTTAAGTACTATTTAGAGGTATTCGTCGTTAGTAAAATCCGGATTTTCTTTTTTAATAATTCTAAACGCCCTTTTTAATTACTAATATGCCCTTTTTACCTTTTTAATACTATAGTGCGCTTTAACGAGTACGACTTTTAGCTATATACTATAGGCTATTATATTATCCTTAAATTTTATTAACTTAAAGCTAGTACTAGCGTCGGTTCTAATGCCGTCTAGCGGTCCTTAGTATATATTAATCTAGCTTTTTCATAGGGCTACTTATACTATTTTTACTTATAAATCCCAGAAGAATTGCCCTATTTAAAAGGATATAGCTACGTTAATTATATATAGTACTAGCTAATTGTTTAAGTAGAAGATATCGACGACGATTTCTTAGTTAAAGTTAAGCTTATTACGCAATTTAAACTTAATTAAATTTGCGTAGGCTCTGCGTATTTATTTAGTATTAGTAATATACTTTTATTAACTACTCTAGCGCCCCTATTTTAATATTATTATTATTTAATTACTTTAAGAGGTTATATAGCCTCGTAACTAACGGGTACCTAAATCTCTAATATAATCTTCTAAGCTCACTTTCCGTTAAGTAATTAATTAACTTCGTACTATTAATAAGCTTTATAAACGTATACCCCTATTATTGTTTAACTATTTCGAAGTACTTATTACTAAAAATTATGTTCCTCGTATTATTAAATATAATACCTAGTCGATTTATATTTTTTAAATATAAGAGAAATAGGGTATTTATAAATAAAATATAGAAAGTTATCGTTCTAAAGTATATCTCTACTTTTATTATACTTAGGGCGACGATTTCCTTACTTAAGTTAAAACTAATCCTCGTAATACCCACCGTTAACGTATTAAACGTTACTAGCGCGATCTTTTATAATACTTAGAATTACCCTTTTTTTTTAATTAACTATTATAATACCTTAGTATTTAAGATAATCCTATAGAAATTGTCTAAGCCGTACCTTTTACTTACGTAAAATACTTATATAAGCTTAGTATTCGAGGGATCTAAGTAGTATAAAAAAGACCCCTCTAGCTACCCCTAGATTTACTTAGTACTATATTCTTTTTTTTAAATATTAAGAGAAATAGCGTCTTCTCCTTAATCATTAAGAAAATAGGCTTTAGCCCTATTAAATTCGCCCTTTTAGCCGCCTCTATATCCGTTATTTAAGGGACCTTCCCTTATTATTCATGAATAAAAGCCTACTTATTAAGAGCTTTTACTACCCTCTATTTATTTAGCCTCGTATATTTTTTAAAAACTAACGGGGTAAAAAAAGAGTAGTTAATATTATCGATTTTATTATAATCTAATTCGTTAATATAGAGGGTAAGATCTTCTTTATTTTTTTAAATTTCCTATAAGGGGTATATACTTTAGGCCGCTACTTTAGCTACTATTACTAAGTTCTATACCCCCGGATCTACCCTTATATATAACGAGGAATTAGTTAAACTAACGAGGGCTTGTTTTACTATTTACTACCCTCGACTTTTTATACTATTCGTACGATTTAATACGCTCTTCTTCGGAGTAGTTACTTAATTAATATCTATCCTTTTTATAAATATAGTATTACTTTTTTTATTACCCTACTTATAAATTAAATCTCTATTTATTTAACGAATCTAGGCCTCCTTACTAGCGATTACCGTATCTAGCCTCTTTTTTTTTCTTATTATACGTTTAATTAATTTAATATTATTAATAAGGGCCGTTATATACTTAGAAATAGGTTTAGCGCGGTATTTTTATTTTAATATTAAAACTAGATCTTAGCCTTAAGTAAAGCGTCTTATAGTTTTCGGGTACTTAGTATAGGGTTATTTTTACCTCTAGT
The DNA here is from genome assembly GCF_023278565.1 of Colletotrichum lupini. NCBI lineage: Eukaryota > Fungi > Ascomycota > Sordariomycetes > Glomerellales > Glomerellaceae > Colletotrichum > Colletotrichum lupini. The sequence goes on along the minus strand of NC_064673.1, from coordinate 3,604,549 downwards.
ATATACTAAACTATAGTATAAAAATATTTAACTTTCCGCTCGTTTATCCCCTTATTTAGCTAGGTTTTTATTAGCTTATTAATTCGATTAATAAGCTCTTTAAGGATCTTTACTTATAATTTACCCTTTATTATCCTAGCTATAGATACGAAAGAAATCGCTCGTAGTTTAAATAGGAGCTCTAGGTTCTTATCGTAGGTCTTAAAGCGGCTTTAAATTACGTTAATTATATTAAAAAAGTCGTTTTAATTAAAATTACGTACCGTTTTATAATAATAATTAGAGGCTTTACCTATAAGTACGATATTAATTACTAAATAGTATTAGTATTCCCTAATTCTAACTTTTTTATAATAATTATAAAATATTATTAAGGTTTTTTATAAGACCTTATACTTCCCCCTAGAGTATAATTTCTTTTTTAAAAAGATTTTTTTAAAGTTTATAAATTACCTCGTATTTATTATTAGATTTTCGGTATTTATATACGATCCTTATATTATTACGTATTATTAGTAACTTCGGGTCGTTTACTTCCTTTTTTATTAACTAATCGGCGCCGAATTTTATATTAGTAATAGTAACGAATTATAGATCGAAATAGATAGAATTATTAATTATCGTACTTCTAGTACTATATTTTACCCCGGTATATCCTTTTATAACAATAGATTTCCGTTAGTAATTATAAGGAGGAAATTTAGGTCGTTTACCTTTTTTTTAAATTCGTTAAAGTAATTATACGCTCTATCGACCTATACTTAGTTCTATAGTATAAATTCCTCCTCTATAATTATTATTATTAGTATTTCGTATAGCTCTCGTAATTATAATAACGCTAGTAATACCCCTCGCCCGTAAAGGAATTTATTAACTACTTTTATAATTCTTAGGCTTGCGCTTACGAACTATTTATCTAGCTAATAGCTAAGGTCGTTTGCGATTTTATAAAATAAGGGTTACCCCTATAGCCCCTTTTTTTTATAAACCTTAGTTAAATAGATTAATACTACGTTAATTTACTTACCGTTAGGTTAATTTATAATTCTATATATTCACGTCCCCTAATAGTCCGGGTTAATATTTACCTACTTATAAAGGATTAGGATTCTATTTAGGATCGGGTTTCGTCCTTTTCCTTTTTACCCTAACTTACTAAAAGTTATACTCTAGCTTATACCTATATTAGCGGTTACTAGCGTATTTAATTTTAATAGGGATATATTTAATCCGCGCGCTAGTTATAATAAATCCGTACTTTTGCTACTTAACGAATTTATTAAAGTCTAAAAGATTCTTATTTCTTCTTACCGTCTCGCTACTACTCTCGTTTTTATTATTTTTAATAATTATTACTACTTTTTTAAATCGCTAGCTATTATACTTACTAAGATCCTCTTTTTTATTTAATATAAAAGGGTAGGTTTTAGTAGTTCTTTTTAATAATAATAATAATAAACGTTTATATTACTATAAGAAGATATAATAATTAGTCTCGGGATCTTTATTAGTTACTAATTTCCGCTATTCCGTATACTTCTAGCCTCCTAAGCCTCGTACTCTTTATAATCTCTAAATAACTTCTTTCCCTAACCTACCTCTTTTAGGGCAGTATTCCGTAAGAATAGTTAAAAATAGACGCTGGGCGGCTTATAAAAGAGCTATATAAGCTATTAAGAACCGTATAAGCCGTTAAGTATAGTTAACGAAGTTAAGCCCTCTTTTTTATAAGATCGTAAATTTTAAAAACTTATTAAAAAATACCTCTTTATTACTCGTACGTAGTAAGGTTAGATATTTTAAAGGTCTTATTTTTTATAGCCTCTTAGTACCCTATTTTATATCTTTTAAATAGTCTTTTTTATAGCTTAATTATTATTAAGGAATTATCGCTTACTAACGATCCCTTTTATTACTTAGTTAATTTTTTAAAATTAATAATCTCGCGCCGGGAGTTAATATAAAAAAGAAGCCCTTTAGTAGCCCTTTAGAGGATTCTTTTCTTTTCCCCTTAGATCCTCGTTTTTTTAGCCTTTTTTTAAGCTAATAATAACTCTAGCGGGAGGTCGTAGGACTATTTTAGAGTAGCCGCCTTTTTTTTAAGTTAATCTCTAAGATCTATAATACTTTTAACTTAATATTATTAGGACCTCTAAATCCCCTTTTTTTTTATTAAATCGTTTTTTATACTATATTCCTAAGTAATACCCGGGGGGTAGTTAAGGGAGCTATAAAGAGGTTATTTAGATTACGGGCTTAAGGTCGTACTTATAAAATCCTTATAATAATAAACTTTTCTATATACTATAAATCTCTTAGTTTAATAACTCCTATAAGGTTATTTTTATTACTAAATAAGAATATTTACGTTTAGAAATCTCCTTTTTTAATCGCGCGGTGCTCTTTTATACTATATTATTAAGCTTATTCGTTACGCTAATTAATTAAGTAGGTAGTCGTTATATAAGTATTTCCTTTTATTAATTTAACTAGTTAATTTCTAATCGCGGGCCGGCTATAGAAAAGTTATTTAATAAAAAAGCTACTTAGGGTAATAATAAAAAGCTAGTTACTTAAGTAGTTCTATTAATTAACGTAGTTTAATATAGTAGACGTCGACCTTTCGTAAGTAATAAAGGGCTACGATTACTTAATTCTATGCGGTATTCGAGAATTACCTCCTTTTTCGTTTATTTATATAAAGTTAATTAGTATAAATCTCCCATCCTATATAGTATTAAGAGGTTATCTCTTCTATATAGCGAGATACCTTACCGATTTATAATAATAAAATTTAATTACTAATTAGTATTAGTATCCCTATTATAGGGTAGTTAGTTCGAACCATAATTAACGAAGAAATTAATTAAATTATATAAATATTTGCGTAGTAAGTATAAAAAGGAGGTTCTAACTATAAGTTAGGCTAGCTATGATAATCGTAAATAGGGCCCCTAATTAGCCCCTGCGCAGTCGGCTATATACCGCGGTCGAATTAGACTTCTAATTTAATAAAATTATTAAAATCTACCCTTCCCTTAAGGTATATTACTAATACTTTATATATACCTAAGCTACTTTTTTATTATTTAATCCCCTTTTTTATACTCCCTAAGCTATTTTTTAATTAATAAGGCCTAATTAGCGAGGCTTAATAAAATACTCCTTCCTCTAGGCTTCGTTTTAAAGCTTATTTATAGTTTATATATATTATATTAATCCTTTATTTAAAAAGTCCTTAGATATATAGTATAAGGGCGGGTATAAGTAGCGCTTATTAGCCTAAGTATAGACTTTTTATTTTAAATAATAGCCCTATAATTTTATACTTAAGTTACTCTTATTTATAAGCTGTCCTTATAATTATTAATACTTAAGTAGTTATTACCCTATTTTTATTTATTAATATTAACCCCTTTCTAAGTTATTATAATTCTAAATTCCTTTTCTTTTTTTATAGTTATCTTTTTATATATAGTTTTTTATTTTTATTAGCGTCTACGCTACTCCCTTATTACGTAAATATTATAGCTAATAAATATTTTTTAAATCCCTATTTTTATATACTTCTTATACCTAAGTAAATTTTTTATAAAGTTATTTTATATTTATTATTAACTCGTTTTAGTATAAATATAGTTCTTAATTACGGAGTTATTATTATTAATAGTAAAACGGTCGTTAGTATTATAAGTGCGCTTAGTAATAGTAGTAATAGCGGTCTATTTAAAAAGCTTAATATCCCTTTTACTCGCCCTAATTTCGTATATATATTACTATTTATACGCTATTTATATTAATTATTATAAACTTTTATTAAAAAAAAGAAAAAAGCGAATATTAAGAAAATTAGGGTTAGCTAAGTACGCCTACTCCCTTACCCCGCTTATATTATATATAAAGCGCTTAATTTAAAAACTAAGTATTATAATTAACTAGGTTAGTAATTTATAGCCCCTAGTTCGCTCTTTTATTTAATACTTTTTTAAAATCTAGCGTGCGTTATATTAAATATATTATATAAAACTATTTTTATAAAAATATAATAAGTACTTAGCGTAGTTATTATTTTTTTATTTTTTTATATATTATATTAATAATATTTTAGGTCCCTAAGTTTACGGAATTTATAGTTTAAACTTTATAGAGTACTGCTCTTATTTCAAACGATAATATTTACGATTTAGAGGTTTATTATTTTATTATCGCTCTATTATTATTATTACTTAGGTTATTAATATTATTTTATAGCTTTAATAAACTTACTAAATTACTATTAGTAATATATAAAGGGTATTTAAGCGCGCTAGTAAGGAGGCTTATTTAACCCCTATTATCAATAATAATAATAATAAAGTAGTTATAAGCTCTTTTTACGCTACGTTTTTATTTTATAATAATATTATAATTGCGCTATTTTATATTATTTATAACGAGGTACGCTACTTAAATAATATTTTAGCTAGTATATAGTTACCCCGCTTACGCTCCGTATTTATAGCTAATTATTTATAAATTCGTTAATAATAAAAAGATTAATCTTTTTATA